>NC_045967.1:53050566-53290566 GCF_010909765.2 Amblyraja radiata
ATGTCCCGGATTGAAGGAAGAGAAGTCCCGATGATTTTTTCATCACCTTGATGCGATTTAAATCTCGCGAGGACGAGAATACAAAAACGGATGTAATGATAATGTGGTTCGGTGTTTTATTTTTTGTCACGAGGTACAGTGAAATTTAGTTTAGTTTAGAGCTACAGCACGGAAACAGGCCCTTTGGCCCACCGAATCCGCACTGCCCAGCAATCCCCGCACACTAACACTATCCTACACGCACTAGGGACAATTTACATTTATACCAAGCCAATTAACCTACAAACCTGTACGTCTTTGGAATGTGGGAGGAAACTGAAGATCTCGGAGAAAACCCACACAGAGAATGTACAGACGGCACCTGTAGTCTGTATCGAACCCGGGTCTCTAGCGCTGTAAGGCAGCAACTCCACCGCTGCGCCACCGTGCCGCCCTTACCAGTTCAAGTCTCATTTGTGGCCGTGGGAGGAACTTAAATTCAATTAGACATGTCTGGAATTTAAATTAAAAATGGTGGAAATGGTGAAGATGATTCAGGTAAACCTAAAGCCCGTCTCGTTCACGGTTGTGCTTTCAAGAAGGAAGTCCGTGGATTTGCTGCGGCAGTATGTGACCCGTGACCTGTGTGAGGTCAGGCCCTGCCTGCTATCTCCACCAACAGTCATTCATTGAATTTCCTTTACTTCCTGACACTCGTAAATGTGAATAATGACTGCTTGGAGATTTTGCTGAATGGCTTTTAATTCTCGAACCGCATTGTGGTGTCGGCCTTAACCTTTGAGAGGAAGGGAGAGAGTTGGGAAATAGCAGAATTAACCCCTCAAAATGTTTCACATAGTTTACGTAGGTTTAGGTTTGGTTTAGTTTGTTTTATTGTCACGTTTACTGAGGTACTGTGAAAATACCGTGTTTATCCAGTCAGCGGAGAGACAAGGCACGATTGCCATCAAGCTGTCCACAGAGTACAGATACAGGATAAAGGGAATAACGTTTAGTGCAAGGTAAAGTCCGATTAAAAATAGTCGGAGGGCCTCCAATAAGGTAGATAGTAGCTCAGGACCACTCACTAGTTGTGGCAGGATGGTTCAGTTGCCTGATAACAGCCGGGAAGAAACTGTCCCTGAATCTGGAGGTGTGCGTCTTCACACTTCTGTACCTCTTGCCTGATGGGAGAGAGGAGAAGAGGGAGTGGCCAGGGTGCGACTGGCCCTTGATGATGCTGCTGGCCTTGCCAAGGCAGCGTGAGGTGTAAATGGAGTCAATGGAATGGAGGTTGGTTTGTGTGATGGTTTGGGCTGTGTCCACAATTCTCTGCAATTTCATGTGGTCTTGGATGGAGCTGTTCCCAAACCAAGATACGGTGCATTCCAATGAAATGGTTTTCACGATGAATCTATAGAATTTGGTGAGAGTAGTTGGGGACAGGCCAAACTTCCTAAGCCTTTTATGGAAGAAGAGGTGTTGGTTTGCTGTGAACTCAAATGGACATGTCTGGAATTTAAATTAAAAATGGTGGTACAGTAGGCAGTGAAGAAAGCGAATGGCATGTTGGCCTTTATAACAAGAGCGTCGAGTATAAGAGCAAAGAGGTCCTTCTGCAGTTGTACAGAGCCCTAGTGAGACCACACTTGGAGTATTGGTTGAATATTGGTGAAATTAGTTTTGGTCCCCTAATTTGAGGAAGGACATTCTTGCTATTGTAGGTTCACAAGGTTAATTCCCGGGATGGCAGGACTGTCATATGCTTAGAGAATGGAGCGGCTGGGCTTGTACACTCTGGAGTTTAGAAGGATGAGAGGTTATCTTATTGAAACATATAAGATTGTTAAGGGTTTGGACACGCTGGAGGCAGGAAACATGTTCCCGATGTTGGGGGAGTCCAGACTAAGAGGCTACAGTTTAAGAATAAAGGGTAAGCCATTTAGAACGGAGACGTGGAAACACTTTTTCTCACAGAGAGTTGTGAGTCTGTGGAATACTCTGCCTCAGAGGGCAGTGGAGGCTGATTCTCTGGATACTTTCAAGAGAGAGCTAGATAGGGCTCTTAAAGAAAGCGGAGTTGGGGGATATGGGGAGATGGGGAATACTCAGCGGGTCAGGCAGCATCTCTGGAGAAAAGGAATGGGTGACATTTTGGAAGGAGACCCTTCAGGGCATCTCGACCCTGAAGGACATTCTTGCCATAGCGAAGGTTCACCAGACTGATTCCTGGGATGTCAGGACTTTCATATGAAGAAAGACTGGATAGACTCGGCTTGTACTCGCTAGAATTTAGAAGATTGAGGGGGGATCTTATAGAAACTTACAAAATTCTTAAGGGGTTGGACAGGCTAGATGCAGGAAGATTGTTCCCGATGTTGGGGAAGTCCAGAACAAGGGGTCACAGTTTAAGGATAAGGGGGAAATCTTTTAGGACCGATATGAGAAAAACATTTTTCACACAGAGAGTGGTGAATCTGTGGAATTCTCTGCCACAGAAGGTAGTTGAGGCCAGTTCATTGGCTATATTTAAGAGGGAGTTAGATGTGGCCCTTGTGGCTAAAGGGATCAGGGGGTATGGAGAGAAGGCAGGTACAGGATACTGAGTTGGACCATGATCAGCCATGATCACATTGAATGGCGGTGCTGGCTTGAAGGGCCGAATGGCCTACTCCTGCACCTATTGTTTATTGAAATGGTGAAGATGTTTCGGGAAAATCTAAAAGCCCCTCTAGTTCACGGTTTGACCTTTCAGGAAGGAAGTCCATGGATTTGTTGTGGCAGTATGTGACCCCTGGCCTTTGTGAGGTCAGGCCTGCCTGCTATCTCCACTAACAGACATTCATTGAATTTCCTTTACATCCCGACTCGAGTAAATGTGAACAATAACTTCTTGGAGATTTTGCTGAATGGCTTTTAATTCTTGAACCTCATTGTGGTGTCGGCCATAACCTTTGAGAGGAAGGGAGAGAGTTGGGAAATAGCAAACTGAAACCCTCAAAATGTATCATATAGTTTAGTTTAGTTTGGTTGAGTATAGTTTTAGTTTTCGTTTAAGTTTCATTTAGTTTTCGTTTAGCTTATGGGTCCTTTATTAGCATGTGTACAAAGGTGCAATGAAATACATTTTGCATACAGCGCAGCCAGACTATTCCCGTACATAAGCACAGTCCCCCGGTTAGTACAGAATGTACAGAAGCCCCCACTGGAGTCCATATGCAAGAGAAGCCATTTTACAGTTCTAACTGCAGCTGACCACAAAGGCCCGTTGCAGCATTTGCCTCCATTTTGCCTCCAGCCCCAGCCTATTTCCAGCAGTACGAGATGTAATAGTAATATGTCATATTCATAGAAACATAGAAAATGGGTGTAGGAGGAGACCATTCGGCCCTTCGAGCCAGCACCGCCATTCAGTATGATCATGGCTGATCATCCAAAATCAGTACCCCGTTCCTGCTTTCTCCCCATATCCCTTGCTTCCTTTAGAGCTATATCTAACTCTCTCTTGAATACATTCAGTGAATCGGCCTCCACTGCCTTCTGTGGCAGAGAATTCCACAAATTCACAACTCACTGGGTGAAAATTGAGTCGTACAGTTTGGAAACAGACCCTTCGGCCCAACTTGCCCACACCAACCATCTACATTTGACCCATATGCCTGTGTTTGGCTCCACACCCCTCTAAACCTTCCCTATCCATGTACCTGTCCAAATGTTTCTTAAATTATACGATAGTAACAGCCTCAACTACCTCCTCCGACAGCTCGTTCCATACACCCATCACCCTCTGTGTGAAAAAGCTGCTGCCTTACAGCGCCAGAGACCCCTGCTCAACACTGTCTACCAGTGCTGTCTGTATGGAGTTAGTACGTTCTTCCCGTGATCTGCCCAAAGGGCCTGTTTAAGTGCTGTATCTCTAAACTAAACTAAAATAAAAAATTTCGGAATGAACTGCAGATGCTGGTTTACACCAACGATCGACAGAAAACAGTGGAGTAACTCAGCGGGACAGGCAGCATCTCTGGAGAGAAGGAATGGGTGACGTTTCGGGTCGAGACCCTTCTCCAGACTGAGGACCCGAAACGTCGCCCGTTCCTTCTCTCCAGAGATGCTGCCTGTCCCGCTGAGTTATTCCAGCTTTTTGTGTGTCTTATCTTTGGTTTAAACGGGCAGCTGCAGTTCCTTCCGACACTATTCCACTCGTGGTTTTGTACACCCCTTCACGGTTGTTTGACTGCCTTTTCCTTTTGTCGTTGCACAGCGCCAGGGCACCACGCAGACTGCCTGCGGCCCGGAGTATAACGCCACGGCTTTGATGGAGCTGCTGCGTGAAAAGGAGGAGAGGATCCTGGCGCTGGAGGCGGACATGACCAAGTGGGAACAGAAGTACCTGGAGGAAAGTGTGATGCGCCAATTCGCATTAGATGCGGCTGCAACTGTGGCTGCTCAAAGGTACGCACGCGGCGGGAAGCTCCACAAAAAATCCCCCCTGTTCTAAGCTGCTGCTGTGATCCCAGATTCTAGTATCCTCAAAACATGGTCGATGTATTGTTGTACATTAATGCTGGAGAAACTCAGCGGGTGAGTTTCTCCAGCATTTTTGTCTACCTTCGATTTGTCCAGCATCTGCAGTTCTTTCTTAAACGGTTTACTGTTATTATCACTTCTTCCTGCGTATGGCGTGCACATCCTAAAGTTGTAGAACTTGTTCTATTTGATCTTACTTGATTGTGCACGCCGGGTTGATAGCATTCGTCGAAACAGGGCGGACCACGTGAAGGTTGCAATCTTCCGCCCCACTTAATAATAGACAATAAAGTTATCACTTCATCATTTTATCGTCAAGGAAGGAACTGCAGATGCTGGTTTAAATCGAAGATAGACACAAAATGCTGGAGTAACTCAGCGGGACAGGCAGCATCCCTGGAGTCGCTCATCCCTTCTCTCCAGAGATGCTGCCTGGCCCGCTGAGTTACTCTGGCATTTTGTGTCTACCTTCGTTCTTTGTTGTCTTATGGTTTATGGTATGTTATTTGTCACATGTACCGAGGCCCAGGAAAATTCATTTTTGTGTACAAGTATCCCGGTGGCTCAGCAGTTGAGCTGCTGCCTTACGGCACCAAAGTCCCAGGTTCGATCCTGACTACCGGTGCTTGTCTGTACAGAGTTTGAAGGGGCTGAATGGCCTAATTCTGCTCCGATAACTTCTGAACTTGTGTATGAATGTAGGATTAAACTCTGGTGATAATTGTCCTGGTTTGTTTATTGTTAGGGATACGACATCCTTGGGCCATTCACCAAATGGAAGCTACGAAACGTCCTTGGAGGCCAGGATTCAGAAGGAAGAGGAAGAAATCCTCATGGCTAATCGGAGGTGTCTTGACATGGAAAGCAGGTGGGGAATATGCAATGGTGCCATTCGCGTGGGTGGCCAAGTTTGATGTAAAATAAGTAGATATTGTTTACGAAGATAGACACAAAAAGCTGGAGTAACTCAGCAGGACAGGCAGCATCTCTGGAGAGAGAGGAGTGGGTGACGTTTCAGGTCAAGAGCCTTCTTCAGACTAGTCGGGGAAAGGGGAAACGAGAGATATAGACGGTGATGTAGAGAGATAAAGAACAATGAATGAAGGATATGCAAAAAAGTAACAATGATAAAGGAAACGGGCCATTGTAAGCTGTTTGTTGGGTGAAAACGAGAAGCTGGTGCGACTTGGGTGGGGGAGGGATGGAATGCCGGGGTTACTTGACGTTAGAGAAATCAATATTGCTTACAATTGGTATACACACCCAATATATTTTACATGGGTTTATGTGACACCTCGCTCCTATACGATATGTCACAAACCAATACCCATAAATTACAACTTTTTCTGCGGCACGGTGGCGCAGCGGTAGAGTTGCTGCTTTCCAGCACCAGAGACCCGGGTTCGATCCTGACCACGGGTGCTGTCTGCACAGAGATTGTACATTCTCCCCGTGACCCGCGTGGGTTTTCTCCGGGTACTCCACTTTCCTCCCACAATGTACAGGCTTGTAGGTTAATTGGCTTCAGTAAAATCATAAATTGTCCCTAGTGCGTGTAAGATCGTGTTAATGTGTGGGGGTCGCTGGTCGGCGCGGACCCGGTGGGCTGAAGAGCCTGTTTCTGCGCTGCGCCTGGAAAACTAAAACTAAACTTGTTCATTTGTGATATTGTGAGGAAGATTTGTTATAACTTGTCTGGACTTTGACATTTCTTGATCCTCTGTACCCCTGTCTTGATTTGTTTAGGATTAAGACCCTTCATGCTCAGATAATTGAGAAGGATGCGATGATCAAAGTCCTCCAGCAGAGGTCAAGGAGAGAGCAAGTGAAAACGGAACAGCCAGCTGCGTTAAGACCGTCAAAGTCCTTGGTTTCTATCTCCAACGCTACCTCTGGGCCCACGTCCTACTCCTCACTGCTGTCCAGTAACCCCATCATTGAGGAGAAGAAGGAGGACAGGAGCTGGAAGGGCAGTTTAGGTAAACATCTTTGTCAAAAGATTCCTCGCCCGGAACCCATTTGAATGACCCTCGCTTTCTTCCTCCCTCCCCTCCACTTCCCAGCTCTCCCACTAGCCTACTGTCTCCGCCCCTTCCTTTCATTTCTCCCCCCCCCCCCCCCCGACATTAGTCTGAAGAAGGGTCTCGACCCGCAACTTCGCCTAATCCTTCGCTCCATAGATGCTGCCTCACCCGCTGAGTTTCTCCAGCATTTTTGTCTACCTTTGAATGATCCAGAGGAGGTTAACAAGAATGATTCCAGGAATGAGTGGGTTTGCATATGATGAGCAATTGACAGCACTGGGACTCTACTCGCTGGAGTTGAGGTTAACCTCAATTGAAACTTACAGAATGATGAAAGGCATAGATAGAGTGGATGCGGAAAGGATGTTTCCACTAGTGGGAGAGACTAGGACTATAGGTCATAGCCTCAGAATTAAAGGACGTTCCTTTAGGAAGGAAATAAAGAGGAATTTCTTTAGTCAAAGTTTGGTGAATCTGTGGAACTCTTTGCTCAGACGGTTGTGGAGGCCAAGTCAATGGATATTTTTAAGGCAGGGATAGATAGATTCTTGATTAGTACGGGTGTCGGGGGTTATGGGGAGAAGGCAGGAGAATGGGGTTCGGATGGAGAGATATGAATAATGAATGAATGAATAAGTTTATTGACCAAGTATATTCACATACAAGGAATTTGCCTTGGTGCTCCGCCCACAAGTGACAACATGACTTACAGTGACAGTTAGGAATGACACATAAAACATTAAACATTAATAGTAATAATAATAATATTGTTATTCACATCAATATAGATCAGCCATGATTGAATGGCGGAGTAGACTTGATGGGCCGAATGGTCTAATTCTGCTCCTATTCCTTATGAACACTCTTGCTAATCTCTGCCTTAAAGATATCTTTTAACGTGGCCTCCACAGCCGTCTGTGGCAATGAATTCCACAGATTCACCACGCTCCGCGCCACTGTGTTGATATCGGGACGTGAAACGTAGCCGGTTGTTTGGCTCGCACTTTAGTCGCAGTTGTGTCCCTCCCATTCTTTCAGGTTTCCTGCTGAGCCCGGACAGGAACGAGTTGCAGTCGTCGTCCTCCTCCCCCGTCCTGCCCTCCACGCCCGTCCCGTCAGCGCACTCCAAGACGGGGAGTCGTGACAGCAGCACCCAGACGGAGCGTGGACCTGAGCACAACAAGCTGGGCGCTGTGTCACTCGCGCCCGGGAAGCTCGGCACCAACAGCCCCACACAGCTGGAAGCAACAGGCAACTATAATGGTACGTTCATGTCACACCTCATGTCACTTGGGGACAGTCACGGTGGCGCAGCGGCAGAGTTGCTGCCTCACAGCGCCGGAGACGCGGGTTCGATCCCGACCACGGGTGCTGTCTGTACGGAGTTTGTACGTTCTCCCCGTGACCTGCGTGGGTTTTCTCCAAGATCTTCACAGTTTCCTCCCACACTCCCGAGGCGTACAGGTTTGTAGGTTAATTGGCTTGGTAAATGTAAAAATTGTCCCTTGTGTGTGTAGGATAGTGTTAATGTGCGGGGATCGCTGGTCAGCGCGGACCTGGTGGGCCGAAGGGCCTATTTCCACAGCTGTATCTCTAAGCTAAATATATACAGGGGTTCGATCCTGACTCCCTCCAAGCTGAACTGCTCACAACTCTTCTCGTTTTCACCCAACAAACATCTAACAATGGCCTATCTCCTTTACCAACGTTACTTTTTTGCATATCATTCATTCATTGTTCTTTATCTCTCTACATCATCGCCTCTATCTCTCTCATTTCCCTTATCCCTAACCGGTCTGAAGAAGGATCTCGACCCGAAGGGCCACCCATTCCTTCTCTCCAGACATGCTGCCTGTCACGCTGAGTTACTCCGGCGTTTTGTGTCTATCTTCGGTTGAAATCAGCATCTGCAGTTCCTCCCTACACGATTCACAGCTCTTTATTCTCTTGGTCCCACGGCAAGAGGCTGGCACGGTGGCGCAGCGGTAGAGTTGCTGCCTCACAGCGCCAGACACCCGGGTTCGATCATGACTACGGGTGCTGTCTGTACGGAGTTTGTCCGTTCTCCCCGTGACCCTGTGGGTTTTCTTCGGGTGCTCCGGTTTCCTTCCACATCTCCAACGATGTGCAGGTTTGTAGGATAATTGGCCTCGGTAAAAATTGTACATTACCCCTAGTGTGTGTAGGATAGTGCTAGTGTACAGGGATCACTAGCCGGTGCGGACTCAGTGGGCCAAAGGGATTGTTTCCATGCTGTATCTCTAAACTAAACTAAACTAAGCACATCTTACATGCAGTACAAGTGTACATGAGAAAGGAAATTATTTAGTCAGAGGGTGGTGAATCTATGGAATTCATTCCCACAGACGGCTGTAGGGGCCAAGTCATTGGGCATTTTTCAGGCAGATATTGATAGATTCTTGATTAGTACGGGTGACAGGCGTTATGGGGAGAACAGGGTTGGGAGGGAAAAATAGATCAGCCATGATTGAATGGCGGAGTATACTTGATGGGCCAAATGGTCCTAATTCTGCTCCTATCACTTGTGAGCTTGTGTATAGGATTAGTACACTGAGACAGATTGCAGAGTCGTCCTGGTGAGTTTCGTTGTCTAACTCGTTTTCACCTCGCCCACAGCTTACAATGGCCTGTTTCCTTCATCATCTTTTTTTTTTGCCTATTCATTCATTTGTTCTATATCTCTCCACATCACCGTCTATATCTCTCGCTTCCCTTTCCAGAGACTCTCAGTCTGAAGAAGGGTCTCAATTGACAATAGGTGCAGGAGTAGGCCATTCGGCCCTTCGAGCCAGCACCGCCATTCAATGTGATCATGGCTGATCATCCCCAATCAGTACCCCGTTCCTGCCTTCTCCTCATAACCCCTGATGACTTTGCTATCTTTAAGAGCCCTATCTAACTCTCTCTTGAAAGTATCCAGAGAACCGGCCTCCACCGCCCTCTGAGGCAGAGAATTCCACAGACTCACCACTCTCTGTGAGAAAAACTGTTTCCTCGTCTCCGTTTTAAATGGCTTACCCCTTATTCTTAAACTGTAGCCCCTGGTTCTGGACTCCCTCAACATCGGGAACATGTTTCCTGCCTCTTGCGTGTCCTGTTTCGACCCGCAACGTCACCTATTCCTTTTCCCCAGAGATGCTGCCTGTCCCGCTGAGTTACTCCAGCTTTTTGTGTGCATCTTCAGTATACAGAGTCACCAGGGTTTGGTGTATTTTTCAAGACCCAGTTGTTCCTGGTGCAACGCTGCATCCTGAGTTACACGAAGGCTAATCTGTGATTTATCATTGTGTTACAACTTGATAACGTGACTTGCTGACCTTGCATAACCCTTGTTGAAGATTGAGCAACCTTTTGCTAACCATGACATTTATTATTATCTTGGTGCATAGTTCAAAATAAAACATGGGCCCAGGTATAAATATGGGTGCAAAATATATTATTGTTTGAAATATACAAAACAAAGAACTGTACAGTGCAAGAAGAACAGGCTCGTCAGCCCAAAATGTCTGTGCCGAACATTTCGTCTGAAGAAGGATGTCGACCCGAAACGTCACCTATTCCTTCGCTCTATAGATGCTGCCTGTCCCGCTGAGTTACTCCAGCATTTTGCGTCTATCGTCGATTTAAACCAGCATCTGCAGTTCCTTCCTGCACATTTGATTGTTGGTAAACTGTGTGAGCTGTAGAGAAGAGAGGGAGGACTATGTAGATATCTGAGGCTAGTTGACTTCTGACCCTGGTCACTACAGGCCCACCACCCATTTTCTGGCACCCTTGGTTATCCGTTTTGCCGGACCAACAGAGGTCACAGCCTCCGAGTGGAGTCCAACGGTACCACAAAGTCGGCCTCGGAAGTCGGCTATGGGAACGGATCTGTCAGCTCTGGCCGGGCCGGAGTTCCAGATCCCTGGCCGCAGGGGGGCAGATTCCATCCCCCGATCGGCCGCAGAAATCCCGATGAGGTCGGGGACTTCCAGGGGGGATTTCAAGTGTGCTCCAGTAATTTTGCCCGGATTAAAGGAGGTGCCGGAGAATCAGTGGTGGACTTGTATAATACATAGGTTTAGATTCCGACAGGGATTGCTGAATTATGATCACAAATGTTCTGTTTCGGTGCATAAGACAATAAACCACTCTTCACTCTTGATGAGGTAACTGATCTGGCCACCGATGGGGTAAAAAAATCTTCACAGCCTGTTGTCCATAAGACTATTTCTACATTACCTGACCTGCAGACGTAGCTCTCCTTTCACACACACAGATACAGATGCAGGAGAAGACAGACAGACTCTCACAAGCTGCAACACAACTTAGTCATGCACCCAACACAGCAAAGACACAGGTGATGAGGATCCACTCCAAAACCAGCAACCCCATCCTTCTGCTCTAGAGGAGGTAGAAACATTCACATGCCTAGGCAGTGTTGTGGACATCACCGGAGGGACAGAGGCAGACATAAAAAGTAGAATCAATAAGGCTAGGGTGGTGTTTAACATGCTCGGGAAGATCTGGAGCTCAAAACACATCTCAATCAACACAAAAATACGCATCTTTAACTCAAATGTGAAACAGGTGATGCTGTGTGGATCAGAGACATGGAAAACCACCAACCGCACTACAAACAGGCTGCAGACATTCATTAACACCTGCCTTAGGAGAAAACATCTGGCGGAGAGACAAAGTGAGCAATGTGGACCTGTGGAGAAGAACAAGCCAGGAGCCCATTGACTTACAAATTCGAAGGAGAAAATGGAGTTGGATTGGACACACCCTCGGGAAACCTGCCACAAACATCACCCGGCAAGCCCTGAAATGGAACCCTCAAGGAAAAAGGAAAAGAGGTCGCCCCAGGAACAGCTGGAGAAGAGGTGGCCAGACAGGAATGCCTGAGAGTGGGCTCAACTGGGGAGATCTCGAAAGAACTGCCAACAACCGAGTGAGGTGGAGGACATTTGTCCATGGACCTATGCTCCCTAGAGGGCCTAAGAAGAAGATGTTCAATGTGATCCCACCAGTAACATAAATAAGCACCTTTTCCATTTATTGGCCCTAAAAAGTTAGTTTAGTGTAGAGATGCAGCACGGGAACAGTCCCTCCGGCCCACCGAGTCCGCGCCGACTAGTGATCCCCGCACACTAACGCTATCCTACATGCTAGGGACTGTTTACAATCTTTACCGAAGCCTACAAACCTGTACGTCTTTGGAATGTGGGAGGAAACCGGAGCACCCGGAGGAAACCCACGCAGGTCACGGGGAGAACGTACAAACTCCGTACAGACAGCACCCATAGTCGGGATCAAACCCGGGTCTCTGGCGCTGTAAGGCAGCAACTCTACCACTGCGCCACCGTGCCACCCATAAAATATTTAATCAAGATTTCTAGAAGGTTCATTGAGAGAACAAAAATGTAGTAAATGATTTGGAAAAGGCGTCTTTTTCTTAGTTTAGCGTTGACCGCTGACTCCATCTACACCTCACGCTGCCTCGGCAAGGCCAGCAGCATAATCAAGGACCAGTCGCACCCTGGCCACTCCCTCTTCTCCCCTCTCCCATCAGGCAAAAGGTACAGAAGTGTGAAAACGCACACCTCCAGATTCAGGGACAGTTTCTTCCCGGCTGTTATCAGGCAACTGAATCATCCTACCACAACCAGAGAGCAGTCGTGAACTACTATATGCAGCGAACGTAGACACAAAAAGCTGGAGTGACTCAGCGGGACAGGCAGCATCTCTGGAGAGAAGGAATAGGTGACGTTTCGGGTCGAGACCCAATCTTCAGACCTCGTTGGTGACCTTCGGACTATCCGTGATCGGACTTTGCTGGCTTTACCTTGCACTAAACGTTATTCCCTTAACATGTATTTAGACACTGTAAATGGCTCGATTGTAATCGTGTATTGTCTTTCCTCGGACTGGTTAGCTTGCAACAAAAGCTATCCACTGTACCTTGGTACACGTGACAATAAACTAAACTAAAAACTGTCAATAAGGTAATGATTAATTTCATGGAAACTTAAATTTCACTGTGAAGGTGAAATGGAATCCTGTGTGAATTATTTAGCAAAGTATTTCACACCAAAGACAAACAACAAGTCTCCAGGATGTCCTTACAGATTGTTTTGTATAGTTCCTTAAACCTGATAGGTAACATTCCAGAGATATTATTTGCATAACTCCTAATAACACAATAATACGGGAAGCATTTAAGTTCGTTAGAATACTTAATTATCTGTGCCTGTATCTGTAAACCTTTCACAATCTAGCTGTCAGAATAAAAGGACGTACCTTTAGAAAGGAGACGAGGAGGAATTTTTTTAGTCAGGGTGGTGATTTTCCGTGGAATTCATTGCCACAGAAGGCAGTGGAGGCCAAGTCATTGGGTATTTTTAAGGCGGAGATTGACAGATTCTTGATTAGTACGGGTGCCAGGGGTCATGGGGAGAAGGCAGGAGAATGGGGTTGAGCGGGAAAGATATATCGGCCATGATTGAATGGAGGCGGAGTAGACTCGATGGGCCGAATGGCCCAACTCGGCTCCTATAGTTTATGAACTTACGGTGAATTGAGATGCCCAGTTTTCAGTTAATCTATTTGGAAGATCAAATTCAAAATTCATCAGACCACAAGACATAGGCGCAGAGAGGGGAGGGAGAAGTAGGCTGTTGTGGGTTAGTTACTTAAAGTGGGAAAAATTCAACACTTCATAAAATGAAGTTGGGCCATTTGTAGTCACGTGTGTGACCCAAAATATGAAAAACTGTGGAATACATCTGTTCTAATTCTGAAAGCATTACAGGTATATTGTTTTGTACTGTGTGTATATACGATCCATATTTTTTTTTTTTTTTTAAAGTTTATCAGGTGAAATTTTTACACGTTATGCCGACAATGTTTGTTTCTGGTCGGAGGTCAAACACGGCCGGTCACGTGTGTGACCCGACACGATAGCATTGTTTTAGTAACTCTGTTTTATCTTACAAACCCTGTGAACTTTAAAAAAGCTGGATTGTGCATATCTTTAGCAGGCACGCATTATAGTTCTGTAGGTGGGAAAACGGCAATGAACGAGATTAATCTCTTCCAAGGATTTTTTAAAACGCATTTGACATCATCGTCTGGTCACGTGTGTGACACGTTGGGTTGACTTTCCACCGATTGGCCCCAGTTGAGGTTCGCGCGGAAGGGATTGTTGAGAACGTTTGCGGTATTGAAACTGTTGTTTTCCTTTTTTTTGTTCCTCTCTGCAGACTATACCCCATTTCTAAGCAGCACGCTCGACAGGAGAGGCCCCCCGCTGCCGAGAGCGCAGGACTTTTCCGACAATGAGATGGTGGAAATCCTGATCTAAAACCTGCCTTCACCCAGGACGGAGCCAGGCGCGGCTGCAGACAATCCGATTGGGCGTACCCGAACTCTTGGGCCGATGGAGTCTGGAGGAGTACGAGAGAGTATAGAGTGTGGGAAGGAGCTGCAGATGCTGGTTTACACCGAAGATGGACACACACAAATCGCTGGGAGTAACGCAGCGGGACAGGAGAGCAGCAATGGGTGACGTATCGGGTCGAGGTCCTTCTTCAGGCCCAAATCGTCGCCCATTCCTTCTCTCCAGGGATGCTGCCTGTCCCGCTGAGTTACTCCGGCATTTTGAGTAAAAAGTGGATACTGATCCGAACTAGAGGTGCTGTTATAACAGAATGCCCAGGGCGAAGACACAAAAATAAGTGAAAGGATGCAGATCCTTTGTCCTTGTACTTTCCCTGTCCTATAAGGAGTATACAAAGAGTGAACTCTTCATACCCCTGCCTGATATAAACTGTTTGTAGTGCCAGCACTGCCTCGAACGTAACATTCCAACTAGAGCGAATGCCTTTACATGGAAGTATTATGAATGCAAGGAGGAAGAGGTCAGGCAACTATGTCTTTGACCATCAAAGGTCTTACTGAAGAAGGACAGGGGACCTTCGAGGAACAAAAATGGCTGCCGTCAATAGTGGACCAAACTTTTAGTCCTTTCAAAGCCAGCGAGAATGTCATTCTGTGTAGGAAGGAACTGTAGATGCTGGTTCAAACCGAAGATAGACACAAAAAGCTGGAGTAACTCAGCCGGACAGGCAGCAAACGTAAGGGTTTGGGCACGCAAGAGGCAGGAAACATATACCCGATGTTGGGGGAGTCCAGAATCAGGGGCCACAGTTTAAGAATAAGGGGTAAGCCATTTAGAACGGAGATGAGGAAATATTTTTTTTCACAGAGAGTTGTGAGTCTGTGGAATTCTCTGCCTCAGAGGGCAGTGGAGGCCAGTTCTCTGGATACTTTCAAGAGAGAGCTAGATGGGGCTCTTAAAGATAGCGGAGTCGGGGCATATGGGGGGAAGGCAGGAACGGGGTACTGATTGGGGATGATCAGCCATGATCACATTGAATGGCGGTGCTGGCTCGAAGGGCCAAATGGCCTACTCCTGCACCTATTGTCTATTGTCTATTGGAGAAAAGGAATGGATGACATTTCGGGTCGAGACCCTTCTTCAGTCTGAAGAAGGGTCTCGACCGGAGACCGTTCCTACTCTCCAGAGATGCTGCCTGTCCCGCTGAGTTGCTCCAGCTTTTTGTATCTATCTTGAGAATATCATTTCCTTCTGTTTGTATTCGGGAATGTTTTATATGGGGGGGGGGGAGAAAGAACATAACACAATGTTTAAAGGGAGATTTCTTAAACGCTCTTGGTTGTGTGTAAAGGGCCTGTCCCACTTACGCGATTTATTTCAGCGACTTGCTGGCACCCATCATCGTTGCAACAGGTCGCCGAAAATGTTCAAAATGTTGAAAATCCAGCAACATGTGGTGGGCTGACGCCTGTATGGTCGTGAGTAGTCGCCCAAAGAGTCGTACCTTTTTCTGGTCGCCGCTGGATTTTCACCATTTTTAAAATTTTCGGCGACCTGCTGCGACTATGACGGGTGCGTTGTGTTAATGTTAGTCGGACAGGCCCTTAAGGCATATGATATACTTTATTAACAAAGTTAAACCTGTGTATAGGTCGTCTAGTGTGATTTTTGGAAAATCTGTCGTAGTACTAAATTTAAATAGTTCCTGTGCTTCCCCTTATATTTATTTTTTTGACCGGTCTCTGATGCCATCAATGTGCAATATTGAATATTGCCATCTATAGAAGGAACCTATTTTCTGTCAATGTCTTATTCAGATGGACGCACCAAGCATCGATGTGAGGGCGATTGAATCATGAAAGTCTAACACCCTAATTTGGTTCAGTTCCATGTGGCAAACCTCCATAAGTGGTAGGCCATTTTGGACTGAGATGAGGAAAAACGTTATCACCAGAGAGTTGTGAATCTGTGGAATTCTCTGCCACAGAAAGCAGTAGAGGCCAATTCACTGGATGTAGCTAGATCTAGCTCTTGGGGCTAAGGGAATCGAGGGATATGGGGAGAAAGCAGGAACGGGAAACTGATTTTGGATGAGCAGCTTGAATGGCGGTGCTGGCTTTAAGGGCTGAATGGCCTACACTTGCAACTATTTTCTATGTTTTATGACAGTTTCTAATCTGTGTCAATTAATGAGGGAGACCACATTGAAGCTTGCCATATGGTGAAAGGCCTGGATAGAGTGGATGTGGAGAGGATGTTTCCACTAATGGGAGAGTCTAGGAACAGAGGCCACAACCTCAGACATGCCTTAAGAATGGAGATGAGGAGGAATTTCTTTAACTAGAGGGTTGTGGATTCATCGTTACAGATGGCTGTGGAGGCCAAGTCATTGGGTATTTTTAAGGCGGAGATTGACAAATTCTTGATTAGTAACGGTATCAGGGGTTATGGGGTGAAGGCAGGAGAATGGGGTTGAGAGGGAAAGATTGAATGGTGGCATAGACTCGATGGGCCGAATGGCCTAATTCTGTTCCTATCACATGAACATGAATCTGAGGCTGAGTTAGCTTTCCTGTCTCAACATTTATTCAAAATAGGAAAGTTCCCTAAATGTCCCGCCATGTTTCCTCAAGGTTACTCAACTCGTATATTCAACCCAAGTAAAAGTGCGGTTATGTGTCAGAGTCGTAGAGTGATACAGTGTGGGAAACGGGCCCTTCGGCCCAACTTGCCCACACCAGCCAACTTGACCCAACTACACTAGTCCCACCTGCGAGCATATCCCTCCAAACCTGTCCTATCCATGTACCTGTCCAACTGTTTCTTAAACGTTGGGATAGTCCCAGCCTCAACTACCTCCTCCGGCAGCTCATTCCATACACCCACCACCCTTTGTGTGAAAATGTTACCCCTCAGATTCCTATTAAATCTTTTCCTCTTCACCTTAAACTTATGTCCTCGATTTACCAACTCTGGGCAAGAGATTCTGTGCATCTACCCGATCTATTCCTTTCATGTGTAGGAAGGAACTACAGGTGCTGGTTTAAACCGAAGATAGATACAAAAAGCTGGAGTAACTCAGTGTCTCTGGAGAGACGGAATGGGCGACGTTTCGGGTCTGAAGAAGGGTCTCGACCCGAAACGTCGCACATTCCTTCCCTCCAGAGATGCTGCCTGTCCCGTTGAGTTACTCCAGGATTTTGTGTCTATCTTCTATTCCTCTCATGATCTTGTACACCTCAAAAAGGTCACCCCTCATCCTCCTGCGCTCCAAGGAATAGAGACCCAGCCTACTCAACCTCTGCCAATGTGGATTGTTTAAAATACGTATATCCCTTAATCCAGCTATAGGATTGGGAGTTATTTTCTATATTAAAACACCCCAAAATCTGTAATGACCAAGCCTAGCCCAAGACTCAAATTCAATATCCCTTAAATCATTCTCTCCAACTAAAGGTATCACAATCGACATTAACACTGAAGCTAATGGTCAGGCAGCATCTGCGGAGAGAATTCCCTCATAAAATATCTTGTATCTGAGGCAGTTTATTTTCAAGTCTATCTTAGTCTCTTGGTTGAAACAATATTTCCGAAATGTGTCAGACTTTTATCCCATTGCCTGAAACTCATGTGATGTCGTCACTAGTCTTCCTGAGTTACAAACTTGGATTTTGGTGATTATTTGGCAGAAAACGCCATCTTCTGTTCTATAGAATTGGATGAGACGAAGTCTATGCACTTAAGATAGACGCAAAATGCTGGAGTAACTCAGCGGGACAGGCAGCATCTCTGGAGAGAGGGAATGGGTGACGTTTCGTGTCGAGACCCTTCATTATGCACTTAATCCATACGTCCTTTGAGTATTTTATCATTTCTGTCATCTTATAATGGCTCAAAATTGTGAGGGAAAGAAATAGCAACGCAGTTTACAGCCTTGTGTACAGTTCATTGAGTATTATTTTACCAATACAATGATGAAAAATAATTACATTTGATTTAGCTGCTATTGTAAATACCACTGACCTTTATACATGGCAGTAAATACTTATGTTGCGCATTCTGGAAAGGTTACAATAATAATTAGAGAATTGGATGTTTCGACATAAACACAACTTTTAGTGGTCCACAAAAGAGCTTCATTAAAATGTTAAGATGGCGCAGATGATTCCCTTTTATTGTTGTTGAGAAAACTGGCCCTTCGGCCCACCGAATCCATGCCGACCAGTGATCCCCGTATCCTACACACTCGGGCCAATTAGAAATTTTCACCAAAGCCAATTAACCTACAAACCTGTACGTCTTTGTGGGAGGTAACCAGAGTACCTGGAGATCACTGGGCAGAACGTACAAACTCCGTACAGACAGCGCCCATAGGTAGTCAGGATCGAACCCGGGTCTCGGGCACTGTGAGGCAGCAACTCTACCCCTGCTCCATCGTGCCGCCCCAAAATTTAAATTTCCGGTTTGGATTGTTCACTATTCCTGCCCAGTCAGTGACATTTGCCAGGCTCAAAGAATAAATAAGAGATCTCTATGTTTTGTCCTTTTTAATGCCAAGTTAGCTTGTCTCGTCTGGGAGAGTGAAAATGAGGCCCATTTTATTTGGTACCATTTCTGTTGGGATGGTTGTATTCACTGGAGGGTGAATTTGCATTCGTATTTAGAATAAATTAGCCTTTAGCTTTTGGATTCAATATTTTTGAAAACATTTCTGATAATAATTTTGTACAAGGAATGTGTATAACTTATCTAGATCTGGCTAATTTTCTACCATAGTTGTGACTTGATGTCTTTTAGTACACAAGTCAGTTGTTAGTATTGTAGTGCCGAAGGTACAGGCCCACCACCGACTTTCCGGCCTAACCTTGGTTCCAGAGCCTTTCTGGATTGACGTGTTGCTGGACCAACAGAGGTCACGGCCTTCAGGAGGAGTCCAACGGTGCCAGAACGTTCCGCCGAGTCGGCCTCGGAAGTCGGCCGTGGGAACGGATCGGCCGTGCCGGAGTTCCAGAGCTCCCGTCCGCAAAGGGGCAAATTCCACCCCCGGATCGGCCGCGGAAGTCCCGATGAGGTCGAGATCGGCCGCCTCACCCGGCCTAGGCGACACATTTTCAGAGGGACCTCTGGGGGGTGGATTTCAAGCGCGCTCTCGTGATTTTGACCGGATTAAAGGAGGTGCCGGACAACCAGTTGCCGGAGAATCGGTGATGGACCTGTATAGAAATGTGCCTGAGATATAAATATTGCAATGTGCCCTTAAATAGACGAGTCCCCTTAAAAGGCCAAAGGATCCTTTTACGGATCCTGGTTCAGCCCTGAGCATTAAGTCCAGGCAAAGCAAAGAATATTGCAGTACAAATATTACATGCGGTGGAAATATATATTGGATATTTGGCTGGTCGACAAAAATGCTGGAGAAACTCAGCGGGTGAGGCAGCATCTATGGAGCGAAGGAATAGGTGACGTTTTGGGTCAAGACCCTTCTTCAGACTAATGGGGTGGGGGGGGGGGCAGGAAGAAGAAAGGAAGAGGCGGAGACAGTGGGCTTTGGGAGAGCTGGGAAGGGGAGGGGCTCACTCTGGCCATGGACGAGGCCCAGGACAGAAAGGTTGGATTTGGAATTGGCTTAACTGTTTTGTTACCTATTGTTTTCAAGTTGGATGTAATTAGATGCACTGGTGAAGTTAAGGGCCTGTCCCACTTGGCCGTCATTTGCGCCTCATTTACGCGTCTTGTAAAATAGGTCGACGCGTGGGTGACGCATGCATTGCGCATGGTGAGGCGTGGAATCGCATGCGGTGGCGCGCGGTAATCGCGGCGCTCCAGGATTTTGCAGTGTAACGAAATCCTCGCACGCCACCTGCGTGACGTATCGCGTACGCACGCTAACGCATTGGCGTTGCACTCTGGCATCCCGACGTCTCGCGTGTATCGCGTACGCACGCTAACGCATTGGCGTTGCACGCTGGCATCCCGACGTCTCGCGTGTATCGCGTGGTGACACATGGTTACGTCACCGTGCGTCAACGTCAGTAACCATGTGTCGCCGCGCGCCGCAGGATATTCTAATGACGTCACGCGCACCACACGGCTGTGCTGACGTGTGATTTGTGCGCGACGTCGCGCATCACGATGCGTCGACCTATTTTACATATGACGCGTAAATGAGGCGCAAATGACGGCCAAGTGGGACAGGCCCTTAAATGTCTGGTGTTAAAAGTAGTGCCCTCTTTTCAAGCTTGCATTGGGATAAATGAATTGGGTTGAGCTCAACACAAATGTAATTATATATTCAGAACCTTGCAAACAACAATGTACATGACTTACTTTTTTCAAAAAGAAGGCATTCTAAGCTAGACAACAAGGAATGGCAGATGCTGGTTAATACACAAAAAGGACACAAAGTGCTGGAGGAACTCAGCAGGTCAGGCAGCATCTCTGGAGATCGTGGATAGGTGACGTTTCGGTTCGCTCCTTTAGACATTCTAAGCTAATAATGATTTGCCTGTGGGATTGGATGCCCAGTCTAGAACGGCAGATAATTTCAGTGCCAGATATTAAGAGATATTAGACCTGAAAAATAAACTGCCCAGCTAAACTTATTAAATAACAGTCAATTCATCAACATGTTTAGACTTTAGAGATACAGCGCGGAAACAGGCCATTCGGCCCATCGAGTCTGCACCGACCAGCGATCACACTAGCACTATCCTACACACACTAGGGACAATTTACAATTTTACTGAAGCCAATTAACCTACAAACCTGCATGGCTTTGGAGTGTGGGAGGAAACCGGAGCACCCGGAGAAAACCCACATAGGTCACAGGGAGAACGTGCAAACTCTGCACAGACAGCACTCGTAGTCAGGATCGAACACGGGTCTCTGGCGCTGAAAGGCAGCAACTCTACCGCTGCACCACCGTGCCGCCCCTGATGTACGTCGAGGCACTAAACCATTTGAATGGGGCAAGGTATATAATGTACATATATTTAAATGGCTTTGGCTGTAAAGCCCATAACATTGCACTGTATTGGTCATCAATATATAGTCATTTCTTCTTCAGATTTGTGAATAGCCTAATTTCAAAATACCAACTCATGACAGTGTATAGCATTTGATAAGCTGTGTGTTTTTTTTATATATATGTTTCAAAATTTGTCTCATTAAGTTTTGTTGGGATTGGGGGGGAGTGGGGGGGGGGGGGGGGGGGGGGGGGGGCGGGAAGGTAGAACAGGCCAGTGCAGGCACAGACTTTTTTAAACTAGTGATAACTATGTCCATGTTCAAGGTTTTGATAATGCAACAAATATTTGCATTGTGCACTTAACAGCTAGGAAATAACCATCAGATAAGGTGATGTCTTTACATTTTTTTTTATACTCTGTTGTATATAGTCCAAACTATTGTTAGTCATTTAAAGCTGGCTTTTTGCTCTGTACGTTAATGCCAACTATTTTGTACTTTCTCCATCATTTGTTTACTGTGTATTTAATAGACATGTTTTCTAAATTGTAATCAAATCAGCTGTGTTGTCTTTCTTGCTTAATGTATTTTTGCCGTAATGTCACCCACATAAACACCAAAATATCACCAAAACAAAAATGTCCAGAAATATGTGCTTTAAAATGTCGAAGGATTTTGTTTTCCAAATCTTGGAATCCTTGGGTGGTCTTTGTGTGTGAATGTTGGCAGTTTAGACTTCATTACATTCTTAAATGACCCTTCATGCCATAATGTGGAGAGGATGTTTCACCTGGGGGGGGGGGGGGGGGTGTCTAGGACCAGTGGTCACGGCCTCAGAATGAAAGGATGTCCCTTTAGGAAGGAGATGAGCAGTTACTTCAGTCAAAGGGAGGTGAATCTATGGAATGCATTGCCACAGAAGGCTGTGGAGACCAGGTCAATGGATATATTTAAGGCAGAGATAGGTAGATTCTTGACTAGTACAGGTGTCAGGGGTTCAGGCAGGAGAATGGGGTTAGGAGGGAGAGATAGATCAGCCATGGTTGAATGGCGGAGTAGAATCGATGGGCCGAACGGCCTAATTCTGCTTATGAACATCACATGACCATGAACTTGTGGATGGGTTCTAACAATTCAAGGGTTGTCGGTGACAACAATTATGTGATAATCAAGATTCCTCGATCTCCCTGATTTAATATAACGCTGTTTTTATAAAGTTTGTGTTTAGTGGCGCACAATTCAGTTTAGGTTATTATTGTCACGTGTACCAGGGTAACACCGACATTTAGTTTAGAGATACAGCGCAGGAACAGGCCCTTCGGCCCACCAGATCCGCGCCGACCAGCGATCACACAGGCACTATCCAACACACACTGGGGACAATTTTTCCCAAAGCCAATTAACCTACAAACCTGTTCGTCTTTGGAGTATGGGGGGGGGGGGGGGGGGGGGATACCAGAGCATCTGGAGAAAACCCACACGGGTCTCGGGGAGAACGTGCAAACTCCATACAGACAGCACCGGTAGTCAGGATCGAACCCGGGTCTCTGGCGCTGTGAGGCAGCAACTCTACCGCTGCGCCACTGTGCCGCCATTTATCATCTTTCTGCTCTATCTTGCCCTGACAAGTCCAACCATTTCACCTTTGTTAATCATGTGCCATCTTCATAGAAAATAGGTGCAGGAGGAGGCCATTCGGCCCTTCGAGCCAGCACCGCTTCAGGCAGGACAGTTCAATATACTACAGAACTACCATTAATTCCAAATGAGTGAACACAATGATTTATTTGTGGGCTGCAAGATCGGATTATACGTTTCATTGTGTAGGAACGAACTGCAGATGCTGGTTTACACCGAAGATATTCACAAAATTTGGGACAGGCAGCATCTCTGGAGAGAAGGAATGGGTGACGTCTCGGGTCGAGACCCTTCTTCAGACTCGAAACGTCACCCATTCCTTCTGTCCAGAGATGCTGCCTGTCCCGCCGAGTTACTCCATTTGGTGTCTATAAGTTTGATTGTGTTTGGTTTGAGCTGCCGATGCTTCCTCTCATTGCAGTATCATTCCCACCCTCTTCCTGCATCCTGTTCCCAAGCCTCCGCTTCACGCAGTCTAAGATCTTTAAATATCCGGGCTTGGAAAATCCCTCTAATTTCTTCAAACTGCAGTCACTGGTAATGTACAGAATGCTTCCTCTGTCACAGACCGCAATCTGGTACGCCATCTGTTAGCACGCTGACATTTTTAATACATTCACTCGTATCTGTAACAGGCTAAAGCCCACATCCATTTCAATGTTGAATATCATATTTCAGATGATATCAGATCCAACTCCAGATTTAGGGACAGTTTCTTCCCAGCTGTTATCAGGCAATTGAACCATCCTACCACAACCAGAGAGCAGTCCTGCACGACTATCTACCTCATTGGCGACCCTCAGACTGTCTTTAAAAAAGAACTGCAGATGCTGGAAAAATCGAAGGTAGACAAAAATGCTGGAGAAACTCAGCGGGTGAGGCAGCATCTATGGATGCTGCCTCACCCGCTGAGTTTCTCCAGCATTTTTGTCTACCTCGGACTATCTTTGATCGGACTTTGCTGGCTTTACCTTGCACTAAACGTTATTCCCTCATCATGTATCATTTACACTGTACACAGCTTGATTGTAATCATGTACTGTCTTTCCGCTGACTGGTTAGCACGTAACAAAACCTTTTCTCCAGAGGTGCTGCCTGACCCGCTGAGTTACTCCAGCCGTTTGTGTCTCATCTTCAGTGCAAACCAGCATCTGCAGTTCCTTCCTGCACTCAGTGTGGGGGAGGTTGGTTTGTGTGATGGCCTGGGTCGGTCCACAATTCCTGGTCAGCATAGCTCTGTTGAAGAGCATTTGGAAGTGTGCGGTTGAGAAATCTCAGAGACATCTCCCTCGTTCCTTTTCATTTGTTTGTGGTTTTTAATTTGGAAGCCGGACTCTCGTGGAATCTGCTAGGTATGCAGTCCACATCCCCCATCTCTGAGCTGTAGTTTCTAGTCTACACATTAAGAACGGCTTCTCTGCGAATTGGAACAAGTTCGCCACACACAGGGCAGCACAGTGGCGCAGCTGGTAGAGCTGCTGCCTCACAGCGCTGAAGACCTGGGTTCGATCCTGACCTCGGGTGCTGTCTGTGTGGAGTTTGCATGTTTCACCCCCCCGTGGTTTCACATAGAAACATAGAAAATAGGTACAGGAGGAGGCCATTCGGCCCTTGGAGCCATTCATTGTGATCATGGCTGATCATCCCCAATCAATAACCCGTGCCTGCCTTCTTCCCATATCCCTTGATTCCACTAGCCCCTAGAGCTCTATCTAACTCTCTCTTAAATCCATCCAGTGATTTGGCCTCCACTGCCCTCTGTGGCAGGGAATTCCACAAATTCACAACTCTCAGGGTGAAAAAGTTTTTTTCTCACCTCAGTCTTAAGTTCTGGGAGCTCCGGTTTCTTCCCACATCCCAAAGACGTGCGAGTTAATCGGCCCTCTGCAAATTGCCCCTGGTGTGTTGGGAGTGGATGAGAAAGCGGGAGAACATATTGATCGATGGGCCAAAGGCCTTTCTTCCCAGCTACATTTCAAAAAAGAGCCTAGATGCAGAATATCATGTTCATAAGTTCTAGGAGCAGCAATAGGCCATTCAGCCCATCGAGTCTACTCTGCAATTCAATTATGGCTGATCTATCTTTCCATCTCAATCAATAACCCCACTCTCACCATCGACGGCACCACTGTCTCCCCATCTCCCCAGGCCCGCAACCTTGGCGTGATCTTTGATTCCACCCTCTCCCTTGAGCCTCACATCCGCCATGTCATTAAAACCTCCTTCTTTCATCTCCGCAACATCGCCAAACTCAGACCCTCTCTCACACCGCCTGCTGCTGAAAGACTCATCCATGCCTTCATCTCCTCCCGACTGGACTATTGCAACTCACTTCTCCTTGGCATCAGCTCCACCTACATCAACCGACTCCAACTGGTCCAGAACGCAGCCGCCCGACTCATCACCCACACCAAATCCTGGCATCACATCACTCCAGTCCTCAAAAAACTTCACTGGCTTCCCGTCTCCCACCGGATCACCTACAAAATCCTGGTCCTCACCTACAAAGCCCTCCACCATCTGGCCCCCACATATCTCATTGACCTCCTCTCCCCCTACCAACCCTCACGGTCCCTCAGATCCACATCAGCCAGTCTCCTCTCCATCCACAAGTCCAACCTCCGCAGTTTTGGGGACAGAGCCTTCTCCAGGGCAGCTCCCAGGCTCTGGAACTCCCTCCCCCAACTGATCCGCAATTCCGTGTCCCTCCCCATCTTCCAGTCCCGCCTCAAGACCCATCTCTTCACCTCTGCCTATCCTTAGCCCCACGTCCCCGTCCCTTTTCATCTGTGCATTAATTGCCTCATGCTGTGTTTTGTATTGAATTCTGTCTTTACTTTGTGTACTAGTCATGTCTCTACTATTTATTTCATTCCCCTTACATGTTTTTCCTATACATGCTCAATTTTTGTAAGGTGTCCTTGAGACTCTTGAAAGGCGCCCATAAATAAAATGTATTATTATTATTATTATTCCCTTGTTCTCCCTGTGACCGGGTGGGTTTTCCTCCGGGTGCCCTGGTTTCCTTCCACACTCCAAAGACGTGCAGGTTTGTAGGTTCATTGGCTTTGGTAAAAATTGTAAATTGTCCCTAGTGTGTGTAGGCTAGTGCTGCAGTACGAGGTGATCGCTGGTCGGCTCTGATTCGGTGGGCCGAAGGGCCTGTTTCCATGCTGTATCTCTCGACTAATCAACTAAATTTGTGGCCAACCTCAGGCGCCCAGATCAGCTGGTTTAACATTTCTCGTGCAGTGGATGGGGTGGATGTGAGAATCAACAGAGGGACAGCAGTTCCCACGATGGGAAAAACCTCTCCTTCTCTCTGCGGGAGAACTTGGTCAATAGCTTGGATCCGGAAAAGAGAGCGAGAGAGATTTTACCAGCCGCCTACAATTCCTCCCGGATCATCAAAATAAATACTTTGAACAGCAACGCGACACTCACTGAAGATAAATCTCAACTTCTGTGGATCTGAATCAGCTAGTAATTAATTGACTGGTGAAAGGTTCTTAATATTTATTTCTGAAACAAGGAGATGAATTATTTCCTTGTGCTGTCTCCCATTAAACCACAATTTGTCAGGTTTAGAGACATTGCTCTATTACCAGTAGGTAGGTTGCTGTCCTACAGCGCCAGAGACCCAGGTTCGATCCTGACCTCGGGAGTTGTCTATACAGAGTTTGTACGCAGTCACGGAGGCACAGCGGTAGAGTTGCTGCCTTACAGCAAAATGCAGCACCAGAGACCCGGGTTCGATCCCGACTGCTGTTGCTGTCTGTATGGAGTTTGTACGTTCTCCCCGTGATCTGCGTGGGTTTTCTCCGAGATCTTCAGTTTCCTCCCACACTCCAAAGACGTACAGGGTTTGCAGGCTAATTGGCTTCAGTAAAAGTGTAAATTGCCTCCAGTGTGTGTGGGATGGTGTTAATGTGCAGGGATCACTGGTCAGTGTGGAATTGGTGTGCCGAAGGGTCTGTTTCCACGCTGTATCTCAAAACTAAATTAAAAAAGCTACCAGGAGATAACGACTTACAAAGAACATGGGCTTGTTTCTAAGCTTAAGATAGACACAAAAAGTTGGAGTAACTCAGCGGACCAGGCAGCATCTGTGGAGAGAAGGAATATGTGTCATTTTGAGTCGAAGCCCTTCTTTCCACTGAGAGTGGAAGATATGAAAAGGTACATAGAACAAATTAATGAAAGATGTGCAAAAAGTCAGATCAAAGCCGGCAACAATGATTAAGGAAATGTGGAGCCCACAATGGTCCATTGTTGGCTGTGGGGAAGGTGATAACGAATGATACAAGCAGTGAAACTCAGCAGGACGATAGTGAAACTAGTGCAATGACCAGGGTGGTGGAGGGATAGAGAGAGAGGGAAAGCAAGGGTTACTTGAAGTTGGAGAAATCAATATTCATACCACTGGGTTGTAAGCATGTTCTTTGGCACTGAACGTTACGTACATTCCCTCATTACATTTGCTTTCTCCAGTTCTAGATTTGACAATGTGCCACTTCGATGGTTTTAAGACGAACAGCTTTCCAATGTTTCTATTTTCACAGAATTACCCGAATCACATTCAGACCACTGCTGCATCATTGGTAACTCTTTCGAAGAACAGTGAATGGTCGGCACGGACTCGGTGGGCTGAAGGGCCAGTTTCCGCGCTGTATCTCTAAACTAAACTAAATCTTGCACATGGATCCAATGGGCTATTTCTATGCATTCAGTACTTACTGAGGGCTTGTACTTAAGTATGGAAATAATCTGCTGACCTGTATACAAAAAAATGTACCTTGGTACGTGAGATAATAAAGATGACCAGTGAACCATCTCCGACATCTTCGATTTCTTCCCACAGGGCCACACTCCAAAGATGTACCGGTTTGTTGGTTAATTGGCTTGGTCTAAATGTAAATTGTCCCTAGTGTGTGTAGGATAGTGTTAGTATGCGGGGATCACTGGTTGGCGTGGACTCGGTAGGCTGAAGGGCTACTGAGAGGCCACAATTGTGATCTTAAGCTGTGAATCAACTGAACTGTGAGTCTGCAATGTACTTGCAATAAATTATTTGTTAACCCTTAATGAAAATGAAATTCGTTGTTTTGCCTGCCCTATGCTTGAAACTGCAATGGAAATGAAATGAAAATTCAATGAGTTGTTTGGCCTGCCCTGTGCTTGAAACTGCAATGGAAATGAAATAATAATAATAATAATAATAATAAATTTTATTTTTGGGCGCCTTTCAAAAGTCTCAAGGACACCTTACAGAAATTAACAAGAGTAAAAAACATATAATCGGAATAAAATAAATAATAAAGACATCACCAGTACACAAATTAAAGACAGAATTCGATCCAAAGACAAACAAATCAAAAACACAATGTGAAGAGAGAGCAGCGGCAGCCAAACTGCGCCAGCGTCCACTCTCCCTTCCGACAGCCATCTTGGACACAAACTTAAATATTCACTTACATACAAAAATCATCCCCCCACAATGGTTACCACTGTGGGGGAAGGCACAATGTCCAGTCCCCATCCCCAGTTCTCCCAAAGTCAGGCCTAATTGAGGCCTCCGCTATTGCCTCTACGGAGGCCCGATGTTCCTGGCCGTTCTGGCCGGGTGCTGTTGCCCCGGCGTCGGGAGAGTCCACTCAGCGGCTGGGCCACCTGGAACGGCCACTTCCTAACCGGAGACCGCGGCTTCCGAAGCCGACAAGGCCGCGCCGGTTTGGAGCTCCCAGGCTCCCGATGATGAAGTCGGCGCCGCCCGCTCCGCTCTGCAGACCTGTAGCCCGGAGGTGATGAACTCGGCGGTCACAGCTCACTGGAGCTCCAGCGCGTCGATCCAGTGCGGCGACCCAGGCAAGGCATCGCCCGCTCCGCTCCGCGATAGCGCTCCAGCGGTGTGCCGCCACCGAAGCCGAGGTGCTGGGCGGTCCCCGCCAGGAAACGGTGCTCCACGCCCGCTGGTAGGCCACGAGGACAGGTCGACGGGGCAGTCCGGAGAAAAAGCTGCTTCACCGACCAGGTAGGGACCTAGAAATTTAGTTACCCCCTTCCCCCACATTAAAAAGTCTAACTCTCCAACAAGCAAAGCACAGGACTCACTAAAACTACAAAAAAAAAGTGAATTAAACGGACGGCTGCTGGTTAGCAGCAGTTCCCCAAGATGGCTCCTCCTCCACTGAAATGAAATGAAAATGCAATGAGTTGTTTGGCCTGCCCTGTGCTTGAAACTGCAATGGAAATGGAAATGAAATAAACATGCAATGAGTTGTTTGGCCTGCCCTGTGCTTGAAACTGCAATGGAAATGGAAATGAATTGAAAATGAAACGAGTTGTTTGGCCTGCCCTGTGCTTGAAATTGAAATGGAAATGAAATTAGTTGTTTGGCCTGCTTGAAACCTCTAATTTCGGCCCACAAGGCCCGAGAAACCAGTCCCTTTTGCCCAAAATGCCCGTGTTAGCCCAGGAGGAGCATTTTGGCCCAAAAGGCCTGTGCCAGGCCAGGAAAAGTCCATAAAAAGTGTCTTTCGCTGAGATTACACTCAGATTTTTAAAAGATTCCCTTCGGCCCATCAGGCCTGTCCTAGCCCAATGGCTCCCACTTAGTCTAGTAACATTAAATTCAAACGGCAATTCAGGTTTGGTTGTATTTCTCCTGAAGCACTGGGTGTTTAGTTATTTTCGTTTAGTTTAGAGATACAGCGCTGAAACTGGCCCTTCGACCCACCGAGACGGCACCGACCAGTGATCCCCGCTCACTATCCTGCACAGACTAGAGACATTTTTTAAACACATTTACACCAAGCCAACCTACAAACCTGTACGTCTTTGTAATGTGGGAGGTAGGGTTGCCAACTGTCCCGTATGAGCCGGGACATCCCATATATTGGGCTAAATTGGTTTGTCCTGTACGGGACCACTCTTATCCCATATTTGACTGCAACTATTCAGGTTGAGGGGACTGTCGGGTTGGAGCACCACGTCCGGCCCCGCCTCACCCGTCCCGACGTAGTGCAGCAGCAGCGCCTCGCCCGTGGCCCCGTCGGTCGGCAGCCTGGCCAGCTGTCCGACCTTCGGACCTTTGCTTACCGCCGACACCACCACCACCCCTCCTCCTCATGGCCAATCATCGGTTCATGAGGTGGATGGGGTGCCGGACTTTGCACGCAACGTCGCGCCCGGGCCAAAACTCCTCAGCTGGCTCGTGTACAGTCCAGCACCCGGACGAACTCACCATTCACCCAGCCACGGCCGAGTCGGTAAAAATGAATTACCGTCGGGAATTTGCCCCTTATTTTGACCTTTTGTCCCTTATTTGGGAGTGAGAAAGTTGGCAACCCTAATGGGAGGAAAATGGAGCACCCAGAGAAAACCCACGTGGTCACGGGGAGGATATACAAACTCCATACAGACCGCACCCGTAGTCAGGATCGAACCCCGGTCTCTGGCGCTGTGAGGCAGCAACACTACCGCTGTGTCACCGTGCCACCCTAGTTTATATTTTTTAAAGTGCTTTTTTAAACCCGTTCTCTGTTCCGAAAACGGTGTACTAGTGTTTTAGCTTTTAGCCAGCGGCCTTGTTGAACGCGGCAAAGAACCACTGCTTCTCTCCTCCGCTCTGGTCTCCAGGGATTGGGGCCTAACTCCACCACTACTGTAGTGACCGCAGTCATGGCCTCGTTGCCTAGGCAACCGCAGCCAGGCTCATGTTACCTCATGGGATGTAAGCACAAGTCATAAGAACAGCTCTTTCACACTGGATTTCTTTTTAACTATTTCCAACCCCATAATTTCTTCCCATCTAGAAGGCAGATGCCTTGATCTAATGAAGGGCAAGAGAGATACTCCAGCTTTTTGTGTCTATCTTCGGATTAAAACCAGCATCCGCAGTTCCTTCCTACACATAAACGAAACTTGCTCCAGCATCAACGTTTGAAGTGACTGAAAAAAATCTAATCCCTGGTTATTTGATTGTGTGTAAGCTTCATAATTATGTTAAGGAAGGAACTGCAGATGCTGGTTTCCACTGAAGATAGACACAAAATGCTGGAGTAACTCAGCGGGTCAGGCAGCATCTCTGGAGAAAAGGAATGGGTGACATTTTGGGAGGAGACCCTTCAGGGCATCTCGACCCTGAAGGACATTCTTGCCATAGGGAGTACAGAGAAGGTTCACCAGACTGATTCCTGGGTTGTCAGGACTTTCATATGAAGAAAGACTGGATAGACTCGGCTTGTACTCGCTAGAATTTAGAAGATTGAGGGGGGATCTTATAGAAACTTACAAAATTCTTAAGGGGTTGGACAGGCTAGATGCAGGAAGATTGTTCCCGATGTTGGGGAAGTCCAGGACAAGGGGTCACAGTTTAAGGATAAGGGGGAAATCTTTTAGGACCGATATGAGAAAAACATTTTTCACACAGAGAGTGGTGAATCTGTGGAATTCTCTGCCACAGAAGGTAGTTGAGGCCAGTTCATTGGCTATATTTAAGAGGGAGTTAGATGTGGCCCTTGTGGCTAAAGGGATCAGTGGGTATGGAGAGAAGGCAGGTACAGGATACTGAGTTGGACCATGATCAGCCATGATCACAGTGAATGGTGGTGCAGGCTCAAAGGGCCGAATGGCCTACTCCTGCACCTATTTTCTATGTTTCTATGTTTTTATGACCCAAAACGTCACATAATAATATATCTTTTATTGTCATTGCACGTCAGCGCAACGAGATTTAGTGTGCAGCTCTACTCAGACTGGAACAGATGGATTCTTATTAAATCTTGGAAACATAGAAAATAGGTGCAGGAGGAGGCCATTCGGCCCTTCAAGCCAGCACCGCCATTCATTGTGATCATGGCTGATCGTCCCCAATCAATAACCCGTGTCTACATTCTCCCCATATCCCTTGATTCCACCAGCCCCTAGAGCTCTATATAACTCGCCTATTCCTAAAGTCACCTATTCCTTTTTCTCCAGAGATGCTGCCCGACCCGCTGAGTTACTCCAGCATTTGTGTCATGCATTATACTTAGTTGAGATGCCACCTGCTAAGGGTTAACTCTTCTGCTCAATTAGGAGTTGGAAAACAAGCTAACATTTTGTTTCGATAACCATCCATCACAAGCCTAGCTTGAGGAATCTAAAACAGGAAATGCAGTTAAATCTTTGCTTGGCTGTTGAGAGAGGCTGTATTTAGTCCGAGCGTTGTGATTAGCGAAGATAGACACAAAAAGCTGGAGTAACTCAGCGGGTCAGACAGCATCTCTGGAGAGAAGGAATAGGTGACGTTTCGGGTCGAGACCCTCCCTCAGACTGAGAGTCAAGGGGAGAGGGAAACGAGGGATACAGACAGTGATATAGAGAGATATGGAACAAATGAATGATCTGCAAAATAAAGTAACGATGATAAACGAAACAGGCCATTGTTAGCTGTGGCCTGGGTGAAAATGAGTTAAAGACAATGAGACTCAACAGGATGACTTTGAGTCTGAAGAAGGGTCTCGACCTGAAATGTCACCCATTTTTTCTCCCCAGAGATGCTGCCTGTCCCGCTGAGTTACTCCAGCTTTTTATGTCCAATGTCTATCTTTGGTTTAAACCAGCATCTGCAGTTCCTTCCTACACAGGAGAACTTTGAGGCCGGTACGACTTGGGTGGGTGAGGGAAGGAGAGACTGGAACAGGATGGATTCTTATTAAATCTTGGACCTTTGAATGCTGCAGTTCCTGTTCCACACCATAGACCACAGTTAACATGCAAACCGTGCCAGGAGGTGAACATTGCTTTGGAACTAACCTGCCTTTGTATCACGGCAACAAATCCCATACAAAGAAGGAGCAACTGGTTTGTGTGTGTTTTTTTAATTGGTTAATTGATTCCATGCAAGTGCTTCATTTGAAAGTGCCTCTGTCTGTATTTTTGGCTTTTTCCCCCCCCTTAGTACTTTCCCCTCGTACTTTAATGAGACACAAGTCAAATTGAACTATCACAGCCCACTGTTTAGAGTCATCGAGTGATACAGCGTGGAAACATGCCCCTCGGCCCAACTTGCCCACACCGGCCAACATGTCCCAGCTACACTGGTTCCACCTGCCCGCGCTTGGCCCATATCCTCCAAACCGGTCCGATCTTGGATAGTGTGTTCATTGTTTAGTTATCTTTTTGATCAGATGAAGGTTAAGGTTTAGCTTAGTATAGCTTGCCTTACAAATTTGCTGCATCCTCAACTTCGTTTTTTTCTACGGGTGCTGTCTGTGCGGAGTTTGCACGTTCTCCCCGGGACTCGTGTGGGATTTCTCCGGGTGCTCCGGTTTCCTCCCACACTCCAAAGAAGTACAGGTTTGCAGGTTAAATGGCTTTGGTAAAATTGTAAATTGTCCCTAGTGTGTGCGGGATAGTGTTAGTGCGCGGGGATCGCTGGTCGGCGAGGACTCGGTGGGCTGAAGGGCCTGTTTCTGTGCTGTATCTCTAAAGTCTAAAGGCTTCCCCTCACCCACACTACTGTTCAGTCTACCACGTTTTCCAAAAATGCCAGGTATATTCACATTAAATATCCATGCACATTAAACAAAATGGATTGTAGAATCCTCTCCACATCCACTCTATCCAGGCCTGTACTGGAGAAAATTAAATTAAATTCCCCAAATGCCAGCCCTGTCCCCCTCCCCTCTCTCATACGCAAATGTCGTGAATTTTGTTTTACCAGCAGTGTTCATGCACGTTTTATGGGGTGAGGTTTGGGGAGTATGTGGTCCCATCCCACTAAATCACTCCGACCACATTTATCTTCGGAGTTCTGTGGCTCTTTTCGCATTGAACTGACATTTAGTGGCAAGAAAAACCCGGAGCACTTTGAGCCCACGCTGAGTAACTGCAGGGAAATTCCATCGCTCCCCCCTTCCAGATATTGCTGCTCACTGCCAGAAAGCAATTGGAAGCACATGGATCATCTTATGTCGGGTATAACTCGAACCAGCTGGTGTGTCCGAGCTGAAAGTGAACATTCCACAATGTGCTGAAGAAGGAACTGCTGGAAAAATCGAAGGAAGATAAAAATGCTGGAGAAACTCAGCGGGTGATGCAGCATCTATGGAGCGAAGGAATAAATTCTCCTATTCTTCTATATTATAGATCCTTCTCTCCATAGATGCTGCCTCACCCGCTGAGTTTCTCCAGCATTCCACCATGTATTGCACCAATACTTCTACTGTAAGTATAATCCCTCTGTGGAGTTAAAACTCACAGGCATCAACATGGACAAGGGTTATGAAAGATGTAACAAGGGACTGCAGATGCTGGTTTAAACCGAAGGTAGACACAAAAAGCCGGAGTAACTCAGCGGGTCAAGGCAGCATCTCTGGAGAGAAGGAATGGGTGACGTTTCGTGTCGAGACACTTACTCAGACTGCGTCTCGACCCGAAGCGTCAACCATTCCTTCTCTCCAGAGATGCTGCCTTATCCCGCTGAGTTACTCCGGCTTTTTGTGTCTATTTAGGGCAATGAAAGGAACAGGATTCCACCAGCAAATATTCAAAGAAGGACCATGGACAAAGGGCTGGCTGGAGGTGGTCGAGGGGGGCGGTCTAAACTCCCGCGCCCTCAAGGACGGCTGCAGGAGGCCCCCCCCCCCCCCCACTTCGGTTTCCTCCCACACTCCAAAGACGTACAGGTTTGTCAGTTAATTGGCTCGGTAAATGTAAAAATTGTCCTTAGTGAGTATAGGATGATGTTAATGTGCGGGGACCGCTGGACGGCGTGGACTCGGTGGGCCGAAGGGCCTGTTTCCACACTATCTCTAAAGTGTATATCAGGTTATGCATGTGTGCGCACATCTTTGCATCATAGGGTGAGACAGATGCTGATGTCCCCCTCTAAAACCCAACAAGATTTCTGAGCTTTCCGAAGCAGAATCGTTTCCATGTGGTCTCCATTAGTTTCTTTAAAAACACTTCATTTTATCTGATAACCTAAACTCCTGCCAGGCCTCCCAAGAATTCAATGACTTCTGACAGCAGCGGAGGGAATGAAAATGTCCCACATTGCTCATTGTGCACGAGTTCACTTCATTGGAAAGCACTTTTCTGTGGGAGTTTAAGTACTGCCGGTTTAGATTTTACACAGGACCCCTGAAACCTTGCGGGAATGTCAATTAACTTTAGTATAAAAAAAAATCTTATCACTGATGTGGCCCCTGACAGTAGACAAAAATGCTGGAGAAACTCAGCGGGTGAGGCAGCATCTACGGAGTGACGTCACCTATTCCTTTGCTCCATAGATGCTGCCTCACCCGCTGAGTTTCTCCAGCATTTTTGTCTACCTTTGATATTTTTCCAGCATCTGCAGTTCCTTCTTAAACATGGCCCCTGACCGTTGCAGATTATCCACTGCGGGTTAATTTGAATCCTAGATTTTGACGAAGTAGCCATTTAAAATCAACATTGTCAAAGTCCTATTAGAAGAATAGCCCCATAGCAGAAGCGTCCATGTCGTGGTGGGGCTGGAAACTGGAAGTATCCCGAGCTAATTCTGCTACCACCATCATCTATTGCGACTAGTGATGGCTTCCCACCGATAGTCGCCGGAAGCTTGCGTCCTTTTCAGGACGGACGGTGACAGTGATGTCAACATTTGTAACAAGAATGACATGAAAGGAAGTAGAGGATTAAAAGAATTTGTGCGGCACGGTGGCGCAGCGGGTATTGCTGCCTCACAGCGCCAGAGACTCGCGACGATAGACAATAGACAATAAGTGCAGGAGTAGGCCATTCGGCCGTTTGAGCCAGCACCGCCATTCAATGTGATCATGGCTGATCATAGAAACATAGAAACATAGAAAATAGGTGCAGGAGTAGGCCATTCGGCCCCTCGAGCCTGCACCGCCATTCAATATGATCATGGCTGATCATCCAGCTCAGTATCCTGTACCTGCCTTCTCTCCATACCCCCTGATCCCTTTAGCCACAAGGGCCACATCTAACTCCCTCTTAAATATAGCTATAGCTATATGATCATCCCCAATCAGTACCCCGTTCCTGCCTTCTCCCCATATCCCCTGACTCCGTTATCTTTAAGAGCCCTATCTAGATCTCTCAAAAGTATCCAGATAACCGGCCTCCACCAGGCAGAGAATTCCACAGACTCACAACTGCCGATCCTGACTATATTCGGAGTTTGTACGTTCTCCCCGTGACTGCGTGGGTTTTCCCTGAGATCTTCGGTTTCCTCCCACAATCCAAAGACGTACAGGTTTGTAGGTTAATTGGCTTGGTATAAATGTAAATTGTCCCCAGTGTGTGTAGGATATTTTTTTAATATAGTAACAAGTAACTGCAGATGCTGGTTTACAATAAAGAGACAAAGTGCCGGAGTAACTGAACAGGTCAGGTGGCATCCCTGGAGAACATGGATAAGCTGCTGGAGGAGATAGTTGAGGCAGGTACAATCACAACTTTTGAGACACATTTAGACAGGTACATGGATAGGACAGGTTTAGAGGGATATGGGCCTAACACAGGCAGGCGGGACTAGTGTAGATGGGACATGTTGGTCTGCCTCAACTACCTCCTTCAGCAGCTCATTCCATACACCCACCATCCTGTGTTTGAAAAAGTTACTCCTCATGTTCCTCTTAAATTTTCCCTCCTCACCTTAAACCTATGTCCTCTGCTTCTTGGTTCCACTAATGGTTGGTAAAAGACTCTGTGAAGTTACTCCAATATATTCCTTTCATGATATTTTCTTCTCCATCAGATTACTCCAAGCCTGTTCAACCTCTCTCTGTAGCTCAGGCCCTTGAGTCTAGGCAACATCTTTGTAAATCTTTTCTTTTATAATGGAGATGAGGAGAAATTTCTTTAGCCAGAGGGTGGTGAATCTATGGAATTCTTTGCCACAGACGGCTGTGGAGGCCAAGACATTGGGTATTTATAAAGTGGAGATTGTCAGACCTATCTCCTGCCTTCTCCCCATAAGCCCTGCCATCCATACTAATCAAGGATTAGTACGGGAAAGGGAAAGATAGATCAGCCATGATTGAATGTCAGAATAGACTTGATGGGCCGAATGGCCTAATTCACTCCTAGATCTTCTGGTCTTATAGTCCTATCACTCAGACTGCGGGGCTGCGAGTATGGCTTATGGTTCATTGTAGACTTCATTCAATCCTTTAAAAACTCTCTTGTTTCTAAGCAACGGGAACTGGATTTGTATCTAAGGAACATTTTCACTTTTGGGCACGAGTTTATCTGACTTGCATTCTAAACTTTTGGCGTGAGTTCAGCTTCCCGCCGGCATATCGACTGGTGAACTGTGTGTCGGTTGGTGATGTCTGGAGCCAAGTCCGTTAAAACCTTTACGTTGCTTTCAGCTTCATTAGAATTATTTCCGTTCCATTCCTGGACTGGAAACCTTATCTTTTGTACATCGTACCAATTCGTTTAGTTCAGTTTAGTTTGGAGACACAGCGTGGAAACGGGCCCTTTGCCCAACGAGTCTGCACCTACCAGCGACCACCTTTACACTAGTTCCATCCTACACACTAGGGACAATTTACAGAGGCTAATTAGCCTACAAACCTGCACATGTTTGGAATGTGGGTGGAAACAGGAGCACCTAGAGAAAACCTGCGCATTAGTAAGTAAGTAGTAGGTACGTTTTATTTATATAGCACGTTTTAAGTCAACTCGCATTGACACCAAAATGCTTTACATAAAATAGATAATAAGTTTCCATACAAACCATAGAAAAAGGTTAAAAAAAAATAATGAAAATGGACACAACAGATTATAGAGTTCAACACAAACGTCCCCCCACAGCAGAATCTAAATTTTCCACTGTGGGGAAAGGCACCAGAAAGTTAAGTCCTCTTCCTCTGTGATACACCCGACGTCGGGGCCCATTTGTGGCCTTGCAGCCAGTCCGATAATTTTCAGGGCCCTCTTGCCGAGAAGATGGAACCCCGGCGTCGGGTGAAACATTCCTCAGCAGGTCACGGGGAGAACGTATGGACAGCACCCGTAGTCAGGATCGAACCCGGGTCTCTGGCGCTGTAAGGCAGCAACTCTACCACTGCGCCACCGTGCCACCCTTCATTCCATTCAAGTCGACCTTCAATTCATTCCATAGTTTGGGAACATATTCTCCCAGTAACCGCAGGACCCCCCCCCCCCGATTGGGTCTTTAAAATTAAATTTGGCCACTAAACACTGTTTTTCCAGAAGATAAAATAAAATGCAAATTGAAAAGAACAACAGGCTTTGTACTGAGATTCCAAGATGTCCAACTCAGCATTCTTGTCATCTCCTCTCCAGAACCAACCTCACTGATGTATATAAGATGGACGCAAAGTGCTGGAGTAACTCAATGGGTCAGGCTGCATCTCTGGAGGAATAGGCAATGTTTCGGGTCGTTTCTTGTTTCTGCGTTTGGTGTTTCTTCACAAGTTCACAAGTTATAGGAGTAGAATCAGGCCATTTGGCACGCCAAGTCTACTCCGCCATTCAATCATGGCTGATCTCTGCTTCTTAATCCCATTTTCCCGCCTTCTCCCCATAACCTTGACACCCGTTCTAATCAAGAACGGTTTCCTCTCGAAATTACTCATACATTTTATCTTTTCAACAGTGTATGGTGGCACAGAGGTGCAGCTGCTAGAGCCACTGCCTCACCACGCCAGAGAGCTGGATTCGATCCTGACCTCGGGTGCTTTCCCCGTGCGGAGTTTGCACGTTCTCCCGGTGACCGCGTGGATTTACTCCGGGTGCTCCGGGTTCCCCCCGACATCCAAAGACGTGCAGGTTTGTAGGTTAATTGGCCTCTGTAAGTTGCCCCTAGTGTGTAGGGAGAGCGAGATAACATAGAACTAGTTTAATTACGTTCCGTTTATTGTCACCTGTACTGACGTACAGTGGAAAGCTTCACTAGTGTGGACGGGTGTGTCGCCATGGATTCGGTGGGCCGAAGGGCCTGTTTCCAGCTATATCTCTAAACTAAACAGTTATTATAGACAATAGACAATAGGTGCAGGAGTAGGCCATTTGGCCCTTCAAGCCAGCACCGCCATTCAATGTGATCATGGCTGATCATCCCCAATCAGTACCCCGTTCCTGCCTTCTCCCCATATCCCCGGACTCCGCTGTTTTTAAGAGCCCTATCTAGTTCTCTCTTGAAAGCATCCAGAGAACCGGCCTCCACCGCCCTCTGAGGCAGAGAACTCACCACTCTCTGTGAGAAAAAGTGTTTCCTCGTCTCCGTTCTAAATGGCTTACTCCTTATTCTAAAACTGTGGCCCCTGGTTCTGGACTCCCCCAACATCGGGAACATGTTTCCTGCCTCTAGCATGTCCAAGCCCTTAACAATTTTATATGTTTCAATGAGATCCCCTCTCACCCTTCTAAACTCCAGAGTGTACAAGCCCAGCTGCTCCATTCTCTCAGCATATGACAGTCTCGCCATCCCGGGAATTAACCTTGTAAACCTACGCTGCACTCCCTCATAGCAAGAATGTTCTTCCCCAAATTAGGGGACCACAACTGCACACAATACTCCAGGTGTGTTCTCACTAGGGCCCTGTACAACTGCAGAAGGACCTCTTTGCTCCTATATTCGATTCCTCTTGTTATAAAGGCCAACATGCCATTCGCTTTCTTCACTGCCTGCTGTACCTGCATGCTTGCTTTCATAGACTGATGAACAAGGACCCCCAGATCCCGTTGTACTTCCCCTTTTCCCAACTTGACGCCATTTAGATAGTAATCTGCCTTCTTGTTCCTGCCTTCTTTATTACTGTACACAGAACTTCCACAGCATCATATCTCCATCATTAATGCTGAGAACTATATTCTGCACTCTGTATCTTTCCCTTCAATCTACCCATTGTATGAGTTTGGCTTGATTATATAAGTAGTGTTAAATGGTCGGTCCTGGTCTTTTCTTCCCTCCCAGCTATTCACACACCCCCTCCACTCCCCCCCCCTCCCCCCCCACCCCGTACGTTCAGTCTGAAGAAGGGTCCCAACGCGAAACGTAGCCCATCTTTTCTCTCCAGAGATGCTCCCTGACCCATTGAGTTACTCTAGCACGTTGGAGCTGGAGTATGTCTATCCCGCTAATCCTGTCCTGTTCAGATGCTGGAATCTTGTGTCGAACACAAAGCGCTGGAGTAATTCAGACTGAAGTAGGGTCCCAGAGAGCAGAGGCCACCCCGACTGAAGACCCGTCACCCCTTTGCTCCACATGGAAAACAACTCCTGCCATCCATCCAGCCAACTGAGACAAAAGCACACTGGATAGTCACCAAGTGGTCACAGGAGTGGAAGACAACCTCATCTCCATTACACAGCTACATCTCTTCACCAGATAAAAGCTGTCCAGGGTCTGAGCTCCCCAGAGGAGCATGGGTGAAGCTCAACAGACTTGGTACTGGAGTTGGGCGTTTCAATGCCAGCGTGTGGAGATGGGGACTCCCTCCGCCAGAGCCTAGCCTGTGAATGCGGAGCAGAACAACAGACAGCCAACCATGTCATCTCTGGGTGCCCGCTCTACCACCCACCACATGGAGCTCAGGGCCTGACAGACATTGACGCCAACAGAGACAACAACCTGGCTGCTCAACACCCGGCTTGAGATCTAACTATTCCTTTGGTTTATGTTTCATTCGCAGGAAGAGGTAGGGTCCTGACCGGAAGCGTCATCTATCCCACGTCCTGGAGAGATGCTGCCTGACCCGTTGAGTTACTCCAGCACTCTGTGTTCTGCTCGATAGTTCAGGACTCTGTCTGCATGTTCTGTTATTTCACCATACGGCCACCGTTTACCACTAATTCACCGGCGTCCACGAGCTATTGTGGTTACAGATTCCACTCATTTTTGCATGTAAGCGTACACTCACGTACTGTTAATGCATTGTTTAAAAATAATTAAAACACGGCTTCCCAGTTGTGGGACTGATAGTTTCTCACCGGTTCCCACGGCAACCATCGCGGTTCACTGTTCAACGGAAGAATGAAAGTCAGTATTGGCATCATTAATGTTTAGGCTTAATGAAATACAATACCTTTTGTTAATGAGGAAATTGTACGCAGGCTATTTTAGAATTGGATCATATATCACAAAGACTGTTAGTTTAGTTTGGAGACGCAGCATGGAAACAGGCCCTTCGGCCCACCGAGTCCGTGCCGACCAACCATCGCCCGTACACACTTATCCCACTTATTCCCGACACACTCTGGGGCAATATACGGAGGCGAATTAACCTACAAGCCCGTTCGTCTTTGGCATGTGTGAGGGAAACCGGAGCACCGTCGGGAAACCCTGGCAGTCACAAGCAGAACGTGCAAACTCCACAAAGGCAGGAGCCGAGGTCAGGATCGGTCCCGGGCCTCAGGCGCTGAGAGGCAGCAACTTGGCCAAGTGGGCTGAGGAATGGTCGATGGAATTTATATAACCATATAACCATATAACAATTACAGCACGGAAACAGGCCATCTCGGCTCTTCTAGTCCGTGCCGAACACTTATTTTCCCCTAGTCCCATCTACCTGCACTCAGACCATAACCCTCCATTCCTTTCCCGTCCATATACCTGTCCAATTTATTTTTAAATGGTAAAATCGAACCTGCCTCCACCACTTCCACTGGAAGCTCATTCCACACAGCTACCACTCTCTGAGTAAAGAATTTAATGCAGAGAAATGTTGCAATTTGGAAAGTTTAACATGGGCAGGACCTACACAGTGAATGGTAGGCCGCTGGGGAGTGTTGTAGAGCAGAGGGATCTAGGAGTGCAGGTGCATGGTTCCTTGAAGATGGAGTCACAGGTAGATCGGGTGGTCAAAAAGGCTTTTGGCACTTTGGCCTTCATCAGCCGGAGTATTGAGTATAGAAGTTGGGAGGTCATGTTGCAGTTGTATAAGACATCGGTGAGACCGCATTTAGAATATGGTGTTCAGTTCTGGGCACCGTGTTATAGGAAAGATGTTGTCAAGCTGGAAAGGGTTCAGAGAAGATCTACAAGAATGTCGACAGCACTAGAGGATGTGAGCTACAGGGTGAGGTTGAATAGGCTGGGACTCTATTCCTTGGAGCACAGGAGGATGTGGGGTGATCTTATAGTGTAGAAAATCATGAGCGGATTAGATCGGGTAGATGCACAGAGTATTTGCCCAGAGTAGGGGAATCGAGGACCGGAGGACACAGGTTTAAGGTGAAGGGGAAACGGTTTAATAGGAATCTGGGGGGGTAACTTTTTCACACAATGGGTAGTGGGCGTATGGGATGAGCTGTCAGAGGAGATAGTTGAGGCTGGGACTATCCCACCGTTTAAGAAACAGTTAGACAGTTACATGGATAGGACAGCTTTGGAGGGATATGGACCAAATGTAGGCAGGTGGGACTAGTGTAGCTGGGACACGATGTCGGTGTGGGCAAGATGGGCCGCACTGTATCACTCTATGACTCTATGACACTTGCTGCCCGACCCGCTGAGTTACTCCAGCTATTTGTGTCTATCTTCAGCCTATAATTCCACTGGATTTCTACAGTATATGCATCTACTGCCCAGCTATGATCAATGTACTCAAATTAAATGAGGGTAGACACAAAATGCTGGAGTAACTCAGCGGGACAGGCAGCATCTCTGGAGAAAAGGAATGGGTGACGTTTCGGGTTGAGACCCATCTTCAGACTGATCTGTCTGATTAATTGATTAATTGCTTAATAGATTAATTGGTTTTCGCCATCATTTTCAAAGCGACACGGTGGCGCAGCGGTGCCTCACGATGCCCAGAGACCCGGGTTCGATCCTGACCATGGGTGCTGCCTGTACGGAGTTTGTACATAGAAACATAGAAACATAGAAACATAGAAACATAGAAAATAGGTGCAGGAGTAGCCAATTTGGCCCTTCGAGCCTGCACTGCCATTCAATATGATCATGGCTGATCATCCAACTCAGTATCCTGTACCTGCCTTCTCTCCATACCCCCTGATCACTTTAGCCACAAGGGCCACATCTAACTCCCTCTTAAATATAGCCAATGAACTGGCCTCAACTACCTTCTGTGGCAGAGAGTTCCACAGATTCACCACTCTCTGTACGTTGACCTGCTTGGGTTTTATCCGAGATCTTCGGTTTCCTCCCGCTCCCCAAAGGAGTACAGGTTTGGAGGTTAATTGGCTTGGTGTAAAATTGGTGTAAAATTGTCCCCAGTGTGTGTGTGTGTAGGGCAGTGTTAATGTGCGGGGACTTGGTGGGCTGAAGGGCCTGTTTCTGAGTTGTCTCCACATAAACCAAATCAATAGATGTCATAAAGACCCTCTGACCGGTTACTGTGTGAGCAGTGAGGTTTAAGAGAGTGGTGAATCTGTGGAATTCTCTGCCACAGAAGGTAGTTGAGGCCACAGTTCATTGGCTATATTTAAGAGGGAGTTAGATGTGGCCCTTGTGGCTAAAGGGATCAGGGGGTATGGAGAGAAGGCAGGTACAGGATACTGAGTTGGATGATCAGCCATGATCATATTGAATGGCGGTGCAGACTCGAAGGGCCGAATGGCCTCCTCCTGCACCTATTTTCTATGTTTCTATGTTTCTAAAAGGTCTCCCTCATCTATATCTATCTTCCATGGTGTTCTTTAGAGATTGTAGTTCAGAGCCTCACCCACACGATGGCGCTGTGGAATTAGCAAATGAAAAGAGAATCGAGAGTCGAGAGTGTTTCATTGTTCATGCTAATGGGGGATAGGAGCAGTATTAGGCCATTCGGCCCATCAAGTCTACTCCCCCATTCAATCATGGCTGATCTATCCCTCCCTCATTCTCCTGCCACACTACCCCATAACCCCTGACACCCGCACTAATCACGGATCGAACGGTCGGTACCTCTACGGCATAATAAATAAATAATAAAAATTAAATTTATTAGCAGAATATGTATCCAAACAAGGAATTTGCCTCAGTGCTTTGCTCGCAAGGACAACAACGGAGCTGTAAATACAATACGCATAGATAACACTTTTTGCCCGATGGGAGAGGGGAGAAGAGGGAGTGGCCAGGGTGCGAGACGCATCCTGACCACTCCCTCTTCTCCTCTCTCCCATCGGGCAAAAAGTACAGAAGTGTGAAAACGCACACCTCCAGATTCAGGGACAGTTTATTCCCGGCTGTTATCAGGCAACTTAACCATCCCACCCCAACCAGAGAGCAGTCCTGAATTACTATCTACCTCATTGGAGAATCTCGGACTATCCTTGATCGGACTTTGCTGGCTTTACCTTGCACTAAACGTAATTCCCTCATCATGTATCACTAAGACTATCCTTCACACACTGGGGACAATTTACACTTATACCGAGTATTCGAACCCAAGCCAATTAACCTACAAACCTGTACGTCTGTTATAGCGGCGCATTTGGAAAGCAGTGACAGGATCGGTCAAACTCAGCATGGATTTATGACGGGGAATCATGCTGGACTAATCTTCTGGAATTTTTTCAGGTTGTAACAAGTAGAATGGATAAGGCAGACCCAGTGGATGTGGTGTATCTGGACTTTCATTAAGCCTTTGACAAGGTCCCACACAAGAGATGAGTGTGCACAATTAGAGCACATGGTATTGGGGATAGGTTATTAACATGGATAGAGAACTGGTTGGCAGACAGGAAGCAAAGAGTAGGAATTCATGGGTCCTTTTCAGAATGGCAGGCAGTGACTAGTGGGGTGCCGCAAGGCTCGGAGCTGGGACCCCGGTTATTTACAATATATATTGACGATTTAGACAAGGGAATTAAATGTGACATCTCCAAGTTTGCGGATGACACAAAGCTGGGTGGCAGTGTGAGCTGCGATGAGGCTGCAGGGTGACTTGGATAGATTGGATGGGTGGGCAGATGCATGGCAGATGCAGTATAATGTGGATAAATGTGAGGTTATCCACTTTGGTGGCAAGAACAGGAAGGCAGATTATTATCTGAATGGTGTCAGACTAGGAAAAGGAGGTGCAACAAGACCTGGGTGTGCTTGTACATCAGTTACTGAAAGTAAGCATGCAGGTACAGCAGGCAGTGAAGAAAGCAAATGGCATGTTGGCCTTCATAGTGAGAGGATTAGAGTATAGGAGCAAGGAGGTCCTACTGCAGTTGTACAGGGTCCTGGTGAGACCACACCTGGAGTATTGTGTGAAGTTTTGGTCTCCTAATTTGAGGAAGGACATTCTTGCTATTGAGGGAGTGCAGTGTAGGTTTACCAGGTTAATTCCTGGGATGGCGGGACTGACATATGATGAAAGAATGGGTCGACTGTGCTTGTATTCACTGGAATTTAGAAGGATGAGAGGGAATCTTATAGATGCATATTAATTTTTTTAGGGGATTGGACAGGCTAGATGCAGGGAAAATGTTCCCAATGTTGGGGGAGTCCAGAACCAGGGGTCACATTTTAAGAATAAGGGGTAGGCCATTTAGGACTGAGATGAGGAAAAACCTTTTCACCCAGAGAGTTGTGAATCTGTGGAATTCTTTGCCACAGAAGGCAGTGGAGGCCAACTGGGTGTTTTCAAGAGAGAGTAAGATTTAGCTCAAGGGATATGGGGAGAAAACAGGAACGGGGTACTGATTTTGGATGATCAGCCATGACCATATTGAATGATGTTGCTGGCTCGAGGGGCCAAATGGCCTACTCCTGTACCTGTTTTCTATGTTTCTACGTCTTTGGAATGTGGGAGGAAACCGAAGATCATGGAGAAAACCCACGCGGTCACGGGGAGAATGCACAAATTGCGTACGGACAGCACCCGTAGTCAGGGTCGATCCCTGGTCTCTGGTGCTGCAAGGCAGCAACTCTACCGCTGCACCACCTTGTTTCTACATTCCGTACAGCTTCACAGTTGAGATTAGCACTGTGTCACATTGAGAGATGCTTTGGGTATGTAGGGGGATAGAAACATAGAAACATAGAAAATAGGTGCAGGAGTACCCCATTCGGCCTTTCGAGCCTGCACCGCCATTCAATATGATCATGGCTGATCATCCAACTCAGTATCCTGTACCTGCCTTCTCTCCATACCCCCTGATCCCTTTAGCCACAGGGGCCACATCTAACTCCCTCTTAAATATAGCCAATGAACTGGCCTCAACTACCTTCTGTGGCAGAGAGTGTAAGGGGCAGGTATGTAATCAGTCTAAAGAAGGGTCTCAACCCGAAATGTCACCCATTCCTTCTCTCCAGGGATGCTGCCTGTCCTGCTGAGTTCCTCCAGTATCTTGTGTCTACCTTCGGTTTAAACCAGCATCTGCAGTTCCTTCCTACACAATTAAGGGGAATAGATAGGGTAGAGTATGGGAATCGAAAACCAGAGGACATCGGTTTAAGGTGAAACAGCACATGATCAATATCCCTCCATTCTCTGCATGCCCATTTCTATTTAGATGTCTTCATTACTCCTTTGTGAGTTTCTGGCTTGTATTTTGTCTGATCAAATCTGGGACCATGCCCAAGGAGAGATTAGCTGACTTCAAGCAACAAATTAGTCATTGAATACTGTTCCAGTGATTGGGCAGTGTTGAGCTGAGAACTGCACTTGTGAAATTTCAGTGGCAGGAAAAGGCTATTTTGTTTCTCCAAGATCAAACCGGGAGCGCAGGAGGCTGAGGGGGGTGATCTATATAAAATATAGAACATTATGAAGGGATTAATTGCAATTGTAATTAATTTATTAGCCAAGTATGTAAACCTACAAGCAATTTGATTTGCCATAACGTCATACAAAAAAGCAACAAGTTACATAGCCATATAAAGATTAAAGATAGACTTAAACAGCCACCACAGCGGCGTGTGAGAGTCCCCAGGGCACACACAGCATAAGCGGAGACCCACAGCCATCAGTTCAATGTCCGGGCCACACACACACACACACGCTCTTTCACTGTGATGTGACCAGCGTTGTACCGACCGCTGTCACTCTCACCGCACGTACAGTCAGAAAGCCGTCCACACTCGCACCAGACTCCGGTTCTGGTGGCGCTGCGAGTTGGCTGCCTCGCCTGCAGCGGGTTCGCTGTTTCAACTTTTTTAGTTTTTTTTAGTATGTCCAAAAGTATGTTTTAGTGTTTCTCTGTATGTCTTGTGTGGGGGGTGTTGGGGGGGAATAGGGGGAAACTATTTTTCAGGCACCTACCTCGACGGAGAGGGGACTTTCTTCCTTGTCGCTTCTTGGCCCCCCCCTCCACGCGGCCTTACTGCTGGTTTGGTGCGGCCTTTCCCGGAGTCGGGCCCAGAGCTTCAGTGCCGGCGCAGCGGAGACTTTTAACATCCCGGAGCGGGGCGATCCATTGTCGAGGGTCGCTGGAGAAGCGCTCTGACCACTGGCCTGTGGCCTACAACATCCTGGAGCCTCGGTCTATAGAGCTGCTGGCAGCAGGCGTGGAGCGGACCTTCCATCGTGGAGCGGGCGATCCCTCGCTGGGGGTCGCCGGAGAAGAGCTCCGACCGCCGGCCTGCGGCCTACGTCATCTTAAAGCCGCGGTCTCTGGTAAGGAGGTGGCCGATTGGGAGCTCCGGGCCGCAGGGTGTGCTCGACCTGTTCCGACGTCGGCGAACCCGATCATCCCGACCAGAGGGCTTGGACATCGGGCCGTCCGTAGCAGCGACTATGGAGGGTCAGGGCCCCAACCATGGGTGAACAAGGGAGGAGGAGGAGGACTGTCTGAACTGTATTGCATTCCACCACTGGGGAGAACGCTGTGGTGGATGTCTGTAGGGCGTCCAACATTGGGTGAGAGACCAAGCCCGAGGGAGTGTAGCGACCGAGGGGGGGGGGAGGGGAAGGGTGTGGGTGTCCCCCCTCCCATTGGCAGGGAGCTTTTGCATTTTTCAGCATGAAATTGTGCAATCTGGTGCATACTGTCATTTAACTTACACTTGAATGCAATATTTATGCTTTAAATTGGATTAGCTATGAATAAGGTTAGACTAAATTACATTCCTAATTACATTCCACAGTAGAGCCCAGGCTCTGATCAACAGGTGCAGCATATGAATGATCTTAGTGTATTCATGTATGGAAATAAGATTATAATCAAACACGGTCCATGTTGACCAACCTGGGTCTCACTGCACACCTGGTACTACTCCTGACCCTGACTCCAGTTGCATACCTTCTCTCATTCCTGACCCTGAGTCCAGCCTTACACCTGGCCCCCTATTCTCCCCTGATCATAGCTGCTTACCAGTGCTGAACACTCCCATTGTCCCAGCTTTGACTGCACACCTAGTACTATTCCTGAACTTGACTCTGGATGTACACTTGGCCTTGCTCCTAGCCCCTCTGCACTGACAATATATCTGGCCCACACATAAAGCCCCATATCTGACCCCCTGGACTTAACCTATTACGTTCAAATCCACAGGTGCTTATCTAATGCGTTAATCTTTTATGGGGCACTTCAAGGACCAAATTTTTGTATACCAAAATTTGCTACATCCATTGGCTTCCTCGTTATCTAACATGCTAGTTACTTTGACAAAGAAGTCATCAATTGGTTGAACACAATTTCTCATCCATAAAATTATACTCACTCAGCTGTATAAGTATTCTGTTACCATTTCCTTCATTTTCCTAACAAACTGTCCTGAAGTCATTTTCACCCCCAATATTTTCAGTATTTTGCTGTCTTCCTCTCAGCTGGGACTTTTCCGAAATGCAAAGTCCAATAACTATATATTTAAGCAATAATATTCTATTTAATGTGATCTTGAGAGATCTTGAGGAAGGACATCCTTGTGATTGAGGCAGTGCAGCGTAGATTCACGAGATTGATCCCTGGGATGGTGGGACTGTCATATGAGGAAAGATTGAAAATACTAGGCTTGTATTCACTGTAGTTTAGAAGGATGAGAGGGGTTCTTATAGAAACATATAATATTATAATAGGACTGGGCAAGCTAGATGCAGGAGAGCTCTATCTAACTCTCTCTTAAATCCATCCAGTGATTTGGCCTCCACTGCCCTCTGTGGCAGAGAATTCCACAAATTCACAACTCTCTGGCTGAAAAAGTTTTTTCTTACCTCTGTCTTAAATGGCCTCCCCTTAATTCTAAGACTGTGGCCCCTGGTTCTGGACTCGCCCAACATTGGGAACATTTTTCCTGCATCTTGCCTGCCCATAGAAACATAGAAACATAGAAAATAGGTGCAGGAGTAGGCCATTCGGCCCTTCGAGCCTGCACCGCCATTCAATATGATCATGGCTGATCATCCAACTCAGTATCCTGCACCTGCCTTCTCTCCATACCCCCTGATCCCTTTAGCCACAACTCCCTCTTAAATATAGCCAATGAACTGGCCTCAACTACATTCTGTGGCAGAGAATTCCAGAGATTCACCACTCCCTGTGTAGAAAATGTTTTTTCTCATCTCAGTCCTAAAAGATTTCCCCTTTATCCTTAAACTGTGATCCCTTGTTCTGGACTTCCCCAACATCGGGAACAATCTTCCTGCATCTAGCCTGTCCAACCCCTTAAGAATTTTGTAAGTTTTGTCCTTTTATAATTTTATGTTTCTATAAGAACCCCCTCATCCTTCTAAACTCCAGTGACTGCAGATACTAATGTGTAAATATGTATGTTCGATGATCAACGATATTTGGCTTGGACTCTCCGCTTTACAAATTGAAAGAATATAATCAACAGAAGACAGGACAAGGTAGAGTGATAGATCAAGGCCTTGATTCTGTGCCTAATCTGTGTGCTTTAATGTTGATATCAATCAAAAGCATGCTGTTCATTCTGGTTACTCCATCTATCCCCTCTCCTTTCAGCAACATGTTCTATTATTATCTTGGAAGCTCATTTATAAAAACAAAAAATATAATCAGCTGTTGAGTTCGTTCAAGTTTGGGAAGGCTTGAATTATATTGTATCTCAGCAGTGAATCATGTTGTTTGTCTGAACTCAAATGACCCAGGTTATATTGGCCAGAGCATGGACTAATTTCATTAGTGATCCATGCTAATTGCCTGAGTGCTGGAGAAATATGGTTAATTCTCTGCACCCTTCCATGTGTCCCTCTCCCCCGACTCTCAGTCTGAAGAAGGGTCTCGACCCGAAATATCACCCATTCCTTCTCTCCACAGATGCTGACTGCCCCCTAAGTTACTCCAGCTTTTTAGTTTAGTTTAGTTTTGTAAAGAGCTACAATAACGCACAGTTGTCTTTACTGCTTTTATTGTTATAACTCACATTCATTACTGCACTAGCTGTACGTGGTCCGTCACACGAGCTAGAGAGGGATCAAGGGGTGGGGAGGTTACATTTATACTTGGGATATAGGGAGTGGTTAGTAGTGGTGAGGTCACTATGTTAAAGGAACATCTACATCCTTTCCCTTGGAAACAAACAATACAGTAGTGATATAGGGACCACGTCTCATGCGCTACGAGCAGGCAGGCAAACAGTTAAACAAGCAGAGGAGCATACAGCTAAGCAAAATCACCATAGCGGACAGGCGGCTTAACCAGTCGACCGGACCGGGTCCGCAGCTCGCCATCTCCTCCCTCTACAGGAAGAGCAGCAGCCGAGGCGGGGAAAGGAGCCGGGGAACCGGGAGTAGAAAGAGCAGGCGGAGGCAGAGGTGGGGAAATAGCGGCAGAATCGGGTGCACGGGCAGGCGAGCCAGGGGAAGCAGGCGGCGAGTGAGGATGAGAGAGCTGGGAAGGCAGGGACCGAGGCATGCGAGGGGCGGCAGGCAGTGTTTCGGGCAGGGGAGGGCAGAAGGGGACAGCGGGAGGCGGAGGAGGCTCGTTGACGGGACGGAGATGTTGGCGGGTCCGCCTGTAAATTGTGCCGTCGTGGTCGACAAGGTAGGAGCGCGGCGATCCAGCATCACCGACAACGGTGGCAAGCTTAGAGGGACCGGAGGCGGTGAAAACGTGCCCCACATACGTGACCTTCGGGACGCGGAAACGGCACTTCTTGGGGTTGAGCTTGAGGTTTATATCGCGAGCCCGGTCGAGGTCCAGGCGAAGGTGGAGATCATGCTCGGCTACGTCCTTCCCGTAGACCAGGATGTCGTCCACGATTATGGCACACGGCAGACCGGCAAACAGCTGCTCCATGGTCCGCTGGAACACCTCGCTGGCGGAGTTGATCCCGAATGGCATGCGGAGGAAACGGAAACGTCCAAAAGGCGTGCTGAAGGTGGTCAAGTAGGAGGATCGCTCGTCAAGCGGTATCTGCCAGAACGAGCTCTTGGCGTCGAGGACAGAAAAGACAGTGGCCGGACCGACCTGTGCAGCGACGTCCTCTACAGTTCGCATAGGGTAGTGCGGTCGTTTGATCGCCAGGTTCAGGTCCTTGGGGTTGATACAAATGCGGATTTCACTTTTGTCCTTTTTGGCGGCAACGACCATGGTGGAGACCCACCGGGTGGGATCGCTCACCTCTTTGAGAATGCCCCAGGTGACCATGTCGCGCAGCGTTGATTCCACCTTGTCCTTCATGGCGAAGGAGACGCGGTGTGGCGGGCGGATCACAGGTTCAACATCGGGGTCGACGACGATCTTGTAGCAGCTGGGCAGCTTGCCCAGCTTGTCGTCGAAGCGGTCGGGGTATTCCAGCAGGGGGTCCATGAGGGTCCGCACCAGGTGTATGTCACGGTGAAAGGAGACCAGGCCGAGGTCCTGACACGCCCGGGCACCCAGCAAGGTGACGCTGTCAGAGTCTAGCAGATAAAAAGTGAGGGGCCGAGAGGCCTTCAGGATCTTGCAGTGCAGGGTTGCCTTTCCCACGGGAACGAGAAGCCCTCCCCCGTAAGCATGTAGGCGGGAGTTGTCAACAGTGACTTTCTCATCGGTCCTAATCTTTTTGAATAGGCGTGTTGACATTACATTCGTAACTGCCCCCGTGTCTAGTTTCGCAGTGAAGGTCGAACCATTAACAGTAACCCTAACCGAAGGGTCTGCTATCAGGGCATGTGCATCTAAGATCGAAAAGATGCCCGCCTCCCCTTGGGAGGGGGAACTAGTATCAGACAAAGGTAAATCTTCGGGCTCGTGTTGGGAATCGAAATCGCTATCAGCCTGTGCAATGTTGTTTAACATTCTCCGTGGTGCGGGTACTGGCTTGCCCTTGGAGCGGCAGGCTGCAGAGAAATGGTTTAATTTTCTGCAAAAGTTGCATGTCTTTCACAACGCTGGGCACACATTAAACTGATGGGAGGAAAAGTTACAGTTAGGGCAACGCCGTGGGCTGGCGACGCCGGGTGCGGGAGAGACCTGTTGCCGTGGCGGGCCAGTGTTCCGCCGGCGGGCGGTAGCACTGGCAAAGTTGATGTCATGACCGGCCGGCGGCGAAGCCGAGTCCACCGCCTCAGCCATGCGGGCGGCGTGTAGAGCCTCGTCTAAGGACAGGTCGGGCTTACGCAGAAGTTCAGCCCTAAGCTTATAGTCTAAAAGGCCATATACAAGAATATCCCTGGTCACTTGGTCTGGTGTGAGAGCGTCCAGGCGACAACGTCTGGCCATGTGTCTCAAAGCGGCGATGTAGTTATCAACGGACTCGCCAACGACCTGGCGCCGATTGAACATCTTATACCGTGCGAGAATACAGTTAGTGGGGACGTCGCACATTGTGGTGAATTTAGCCATAAGACATACCGGGTCTCGCTCATCTTCACCTGCAGCATAGACAAACGACTCGGACCGTTCCAGGGCGGCGGGGCCGGCAATGTTGAGGAGTAGGGACGCCCGCATCTCGGCGGTGGCTGCAGGATGGGCAATCGTCACGTAGTGCTGAAAGTCGCGTCTAAAGACATCCCAACGGTGGGCAATGTCCGAATCGAAGACGAGAGGATCAGGTTTACGGCACGAGGTAGCCATGGCACGAGAGTATAGAAGGGGTAGGTTACTGGGTCAAATAAAAAAAAACAGGATAGCAAGAGAATAGGAGACGTAGAGACGTAGAGCCACTATTGTGACACCATGTAAAGAGCTACAATAACGCACAGTTGTCTTTACTGCTTTTATTGTTATAACTCACATTCATTACTGCACTAGCTGTACGTGGTCCGTCACACGAGCTAGAGAGGGATCAAGGGGTGGGGAGGTTACATTTATACTTGGGATATAGGGAGTGGTTAGTAGTGGTGAGGTCACTATGTTAAAGGAACATCTACAAGTTTGGTCTAGCTTAGAGGTACAGCACGGAAGCAGGCCCTTCGGCCAATCAAGTCCGCACCGACCAGCGATCCCCACACATTAACACTGCCCGACACACACTGGGGACAATTTTTACATTTTACTGAAGCCAATTAACCTACAAACCTATACGTCCTTGGAGTGTGGGAGGAAACCGAAGCCCTCAGAGAAATCCCATGGTGGTCAGGAGAAGAACATCCAAACTCCGCACAGACAGCACCCATTGTCGGGATCAAAATCGGGTCTCTGGTGCTGTAAGCCAGGTACTCTAATTCCCAGGATGGCGGGACTGTCATATGCTGAGAGAATGGAGCGGCTGGGCTTGTACACTCTGGAGTTTAGAAGGATGAGAGGGTATCTTATTGAAACATATAAGATTATTAAGGGTTTGGACAGGCTAGAGGCAGGAAACATGTCCTCGATGTTGGGGGAGTCCAGAACCAGGGGCCACAGTTTAAGAATAAGTGGTAAGCCATTTTGAACGGAGATGAGGAAACACTTTTTCTCACAGAGAGTTGTGAGTCTGTGGAATTCTCCGCCTCAGAGGGCGGTGGAGGCCGGTTCTCTGGATACTTTCAAGAGAGAGCTAGATAGGGCTCTTAAAGATAGCGGAGTCAGGGGATATGGGGAGAAGGCAGGAACGGGGTACTGATTGTGGATGATCAGCCATGATCACATTGAATGGCGGTGCTGGCTTGAAGGGCCGAATGGCCTACTCCTGCATCTATTGTCTATTGTCTGTTGTCTACCGCTGCTCTATCTTCTAACTTTGGTGTAAACCAACGTCTGCAGTTTTTTCACAAGTTGTTTAAATGACACAGGTTTAGTTTATCCAATTTTGTTGTTTCCTGTTTTCTTTCCCTTCGCTCTGGAGAGATTCAATACCATCCATACCCAGAGGCTTTTAGCATTTATCAGCTATCAGGCAATTCAACCATCCACCAACAACTAGAGAGCAGTCCTCAACTACTATCTACCTCATTGGAGACCCTCGGACTTTCTTTGATTTGACTTTGCTGGACTTTATCTTGCACTAGACGTTATTCAAGTTATTCCCTTTGTAACATATTTGTACAATGTGGATGGCTCGATTGTAATCTTGTATTGTCTTTCCGCTGACTGGTTAAGGGCCTGTCCCACTTGCGTGTCATTTGCGCGTCATTTACGCAACATCCTAAAAATTGGTTGGCGTGTCGTGATGCGCCCATAGCGCGTGGTGGCATATGCATTGACACGCGTTAACGCGCCGCGCAAAAGGATTTTGGAATGCTCAAAATCCTCGCGCGCCACCTGCGTGACGTATCCCTCGCATACGCTGACGTACTGATGGCATACGCTGACGTACTGACGGCGTACATGTAGCACGTGGTGACGCACGGTTACGCACGGTGACGCACGAACATTGCCGAGGCTAATTTATTATGCGTCACCGTGCGTCAACGTCCGTAACCATGCGCCACCCGTACGCTGTTGGCGCGCCATTTGCGCGTCATTTGAGCGCCGCACCACGTGACCACCTGGGTACAAAGTGCGCGTAGTTTTGAACTGGGAAAATCCTTGCCACAGAGTTCGGACTAAGTACGAACGACATCACAAATGGCTCCCAAAAGAAGCAGGGCCCTCAAGAGCACTTGGCGCGCGACTGTCGTACTGCTAGACGATTGTTGCGCGACAGTCGCGTGTCAGTCACTACCAGCCTGTCTCGTAAATAACACGCAAATGACACCCAAGTGGGACAGGCCTTTAGCACGCAACAAAAGCTTTTCGCTGTACCTCGTAACAATAAACTAAACTCCTGCCTTCTCCTCATAATCCTTGACTATTTTACCAATCAAGTATCTATTAACCTCCACCTGCAAAATATCCATTGACTTGGCCTCCACAACCAATTGTGGCAATGAATTCACAGATTCATCATCAGATTCTAGCATCTGCTGTTCTGTGTCTCTAGAATTTAAGAATTATTTGGTCTCTCTAAGTTCATAAATTCATAAGCGATAGGAGCAGAATTAGGCCATTCGGCTCATCAAGTCTACTCTGCCATTCAATCATGGCTGATCTATCTCTCCCTCCTAACCCCATTCTCCTGCCTTTATGTACTAATCAAGAATATATCTATCTCCGCCTTAAAATATCGATTGACGGCCTCGAATTCCACAGATTCACCACCCTCTGGCTAAAGAAATTCCTCCTCAACTTCTTCCTAAAGGAACGTCCTTTAATTCTGACGCTATGACCTCTGGTCCTGGACTCACCCACAAGTGGAAACATCCTCTCCACATCCACTCCATCCTGGCCTTTCACTACATTGGAGATCAAGTCCCAATGTGAGTGCGTTGAACCAGGGATTCACGAGGAGAAACATATCACCATCCATTGAAGAGTTAATTCTATTTTCTATGAAGCCAACATCAGCTTTCATTTCATTTTCTGAAAGTCAATAACATAACGTTAAGCAGTTTATCAGTAGCAGATTGAGAGCAGAGAAGTGGTGAGTGCAATAAATCTTCTCCTGACAATCTACTCTCCGAAGAAACATTTAATTTCATTCCAATTTTTCAAGAGTTGACGATACTGCTAAATATTGGCATGACACAAACGCACAACACATTTACTGTGGAGCAAGTAGACTTGGTGATCTACCGCAAACACCCACAAGGATTTTATAAAATGTAATAAACACTAACGCACATGTAATACAGATTAGAGCTGTAGAATATTGTGTCTGAAAATTTGGACACGAACACTATCCTACACACACTAGGGACAATTTACATTTTATACCAAGCCAATGAACCTACAAACCTGTACGTCTTTGGAGTGTGGGAGGAAACCGAAGATCTCTGAGAAAACCCACGCAGGTCACGGGGAGAACGCGCAAACTCCGCGCAGACAGCGCCCGTGGTTAGGATCAAACCGGGGTCTCTGGCGCAACTCTACCGCTGTGACACCGTGCCACCAATTGTAGAATATTATGTCTGAAAATTGGGTTGATATCTTGGAGAGGATGGAATTAAAATCTCATGAATTAAATAACAACGGCCTCAGTTTGGATATGGGACTTGCGTTGGTGCGGGAAAATCAGTCATGTTTCTATTTTAGGGAAAAACATTCCCAAGTTATTCAAAGCTCACAATAAATGGGATTTGGTCAAATTTCTATATATCTTGAGAGCTTGTTCGGGCAACACAGGATGGTTTTATCCTGCTGGTCTTTGTAGAGTTTCAATGGGGGTGCCAATGAAATGGGTGCAAGTGAAATGGGGGTGTAGGTGAAATGTCATCATCATGGTTTAAAACATCAACGGGCATGGTGCCTTACAATGCTGTGTACGACAGTGATCGCAACTTCTACTGAAGTGTGGATGGCCGTTGGCTCGCTAGAAGCTCATCACCCTTTGACAGGTCTTGTTTTTGGTCCTGCTGGGGGTCCACAGCCCCCTCCTCACCTGGCAAACCAGGTGGGGGAGACAGTTTAGTCGCCGACTATCCGACCATGGAGCAGGTAGCACGGAATTACATGGTACCCGTGGCGGGGGGGAACTCCCCCCGACCTGACTCGCAGTGTTGTAGGTGAAAAGGGGGTGTAGGTGAAATATTAGTGCCATCATTTATTGCATTCAGATGTGCGCTGACCTCCAGTATATAAAGTATTTAGTTTCGTTCAGAGATACAGCATGGAAACAGGCCCTTCAGCCCATCAGGTCCATGCTGACCATCGACCACCTGTTCACACAATATTCTCTGTTATCCCACTTTCTCATCCGCTCACGACACACTAGGGTTAGTTTGCAGAGACCAATTAACCTACAAACCCGCACGTCTTTAGGATGTGGGAGGAAACTGATAGAAATGAACGTGGCCACAGGGAGAATGTGCGAACTCCACATAGACAGCACCCGAGGTCAGGATCGAACCCGGGTCTCAGGCGCTGTGAGGCAGCAACTCTACCAGCTGTGTTACTATGCAGAAGACTGACACAAAATGCTGGAGTAGCTCAGCGGGACAGGCAGCATCTCTGGATAGAAGGAATAGGTGACGTTTCGGGTCGAGTCCTTTCTTCCGACTGAGAGTCAGGGGAGAGGGAAGCATTGAGATATGGAAGGGTAAGGTGTGAAAACGAGAGATCAAAGGGGACAACGATCAAGGTAAATGTAGAATAGATCATTGTTAGCGGAGGGGAAGGTGACAACGAGGCATATAATCAGTAACATTCAATCAGGAGGACAGTCGGAGAGCTAGGATGGGGCTGATGTATTTACAACAGCTTATTTGGTGGGACCCTTCTTCAGAACCGAAACGATACCTACAGTATCCATGTTCTCCAGAGATGCTGCCTGATCCGCTGAGTTACTCCAGCACATTTAATAGGAATCTGAGGGGTAGCTTTTTCAGACCAAGGGTGGTGGATGTATGGAACGAGCTGCCGGAGGAGCTAGTTGAGGCAGGGACAATCGCAATGTTTGAGAAGCACACACAGGTATGTGGATAGGACGGGTTTCGGGGGATATGGACCAAACGCAGGCAGGTGGGACGGGTGTAGATGGGATATGTCAGTCGGTGTGGGCAAGTTGGGCTGTTGTGAGCCTGTGACTCTATGACAGTAATACATAGTGATGGAACCACATAAGTGGATGTTTGTAATGACTGCTGGTTTCTCCATGTGAATAGTAACTCAGTCTCTGATCTGAGATCCCCTGGAAGCATCTCCTGTGATTGAGATATCTGTCCTTGTATTCTCCATCTGCCTCCACCGTGTCTATCTGTTGGGTGCCTTCAGAAATTAATTACTCCCATGTTAATGAGAAGTTCGTTAAAACAACTAAGTTGTTTTGTCCCAAAATCTGCCCCAATATACAGGTGCGGCACTGAGACACAGAGTGTGGATAAAATAGATTAATGGCTGCAGTTCGCATACATGACTTTACTAGACTTTATCTTGCATTAAATGTTATTCCTGTTATCCGGTATCTGTGCACTGTGGACAACTCGATTGTAACCACGTATAGTATTTTTTAAGAAGTTTATGAATAGCAAAAGGATTTGAGTATAGGAGCAGGGAGGTTCTACTTCAGTTGTACAGGGTCTTGGTGAGACCACACCTGGAGTATTGCGTACAGTTTTGGTCTCCTAATCTGATGAAAGACATTCTTGCCATAGAGGGAGTACAGAGAAGGTTCACCAGACTGATTCCTGGGATGGCAGGACTTTCATATGAAGAAAGACTGGATAGACTCGGCTTGTACTCGCTAGAATTTAGAAGATTGAGGGGGGATCTTATAGAAACTTACAAAATTCTTAAGGGGTTGAACAGGCTAGATGCAGGAAGATTATTCCTGATGTTGGGGAAGTCCAGAATAAGGGGTCACAGTTTAAGGATAATGGGGAAGTCTTTTAGGACTGAGATGAGAAAAACATTTTTCACACAGAGAGTGGTGAATCTGTGGAATTCTCTGCCACAGAATGTAGTTGAGGCCAGTTCATTGGCTATATTTAAGAGGGAGTTAGATGTGGCCCTTGTGGCTAAAGGGATCAGGGGGTATGGAGAGAAGGCTGGTACAGGATACTGAGTTGGATGATCAGCCATGATCATATTGAATGGCGGTGCTGGCTCGAAGGGCCGAATGGCCTACTCCTGCACCTATTTTCTATGTTTCTATGTTTCTATGAATAAGTTTATGAAGTTCATGAATAAGTTTATTGGCCAACTACATTCACATACAAGGAATTTGCCTTGGTGCTCCGCCCGCAAGTGACAACATGACATATAGTGACAGTTAGGAATGACACACAAAACATTAAACATTAATAATAAAACATTATTGATTAAACATGTGAATTAAATAAAATAGCAGAGCAAAAGGAGGCTACAGATTTTTGGTTATTTAGTAGAGCCTCTTCTTCTTGCGTGTGGCGTGCACAGCCTAAAGTTGTACGACAACTTGTTCTATTTGATCTTATTTGATTGTGCATGCTGGGTTGATTGCATTAGTCGAAACAGGGCGGACCACGTGAAGGTTGCAATCACCCACTCCTTAGTAGAGCTACTACTCGTGGAGCTGTTTTTATGTCTGGCTGTGGCAGCTTTGATGGTCCGGAGTCACCTTCCAGAGGGAAGTGATTCAAAGAGTTTGTGATCAGGGTGAGAGGGGTCAGAGATGATTTCGCTGACTGGATAACATGCAACAAAGAGCTTTTTACTGTACCTTGCTGCATGTGACAATCATATACTAAACACTTGTGTCAGAAGAAACTATAAATGCTGGTTTACACCGAAGATAGACACAAAGTGCTGGGGTAACTCAGCGGGACTGGCAGCGTCTCTGGAGAAAAGCAATAGTTGGCTTTTCGGGTCGAGATCCTTCTTTAGACTGTAGTCAGGGGAGATGCTTTTCAAACTTCTAATTTCCCTCTTTCACCCCGACTCTCAGTCTCGACCAGAAGAAGGGTCTCGACCAGAAAAGCCAACTATTCCTTTTCTCCAGAGATGCTGAGTCCCGCTGAGTTACGCCAACATTTTGTGACTATTGAATATTGAATTGAATATTTATTACATGTCATTTGAACCTCAATGAGGCTCAAACGAAACTTAGTTTCCACAGCCATACAAATAGAAACAATTTCTACAAGACATACAAACAATTCAATTTACACAAACATCCATCACAGTGAATCTCCTCCTCACTGTGATGGAAGGCAAAGTCTTTCTGCACCATTTTTCTCCCGATGTTGAAGCCCCAGGTGGGCGTTGGTAAGTCCCACGGCCATTAAGGCCGCGCCGGGCGATGTAAGGCCCCGCTCCAGGTCTAAAAGTCACAAAGTTGGAGGCCCCGGTGGGTGTTGTAATGTCCCGCGGCCATTGAAGCCGCGCCGGGCGATGTACGGCCCCTCTCTGGGTCGTTCCAACCCCGCGACACGGGCTGGAGATGTTGCGTTGCGGGAGCTCCGGAAAGGTCTCCCACCTGGATCCGCGAGCTCCCGATGTCCCAGTCCACCGGACCTGCGGCTGGAGCCTCCGAGCTCCGGAGTCGGGCCGCAGCAGCAAGTCACCACCGCTCCCCACGCTCCGAGGCCGGCCAGCCCCATGATGGTAGGTCCACAGCTCCGCAGGCTCCGTGACTGGAGCCCCCAGGTCGTTCTGGCTGGAGGCCGCTCCACGGTGCTAGGCCCCAACGACAACGGAGACCCGACAGGAAAAAGTCGGGTCTCCCGTGCAGGGAAGAGATTTTTTTAAGTTTTCCGCCCCCCACATATACACAGTTAAAAACACTATTAAAAAAGGCTGAAGGTCTTTCCTGTACGTAGGATCCTTAAGAAAAGGAGTTATAGACAATAGACAATAGACAATAGGTGCAGGAGTCGGCCATTCGGCCCTTCGAGCCAGCACCGCCATTCGCTGTGATCATGGCTGTTCATCCACACTCAGTACCCCGTTCCTGCCTTCTCCCCATGTCCCTTGACTCCGCTATCTTTAAGAGCTCTATCTAACTCTCTCTTGAAAACACCCAGAGAATTGGCCTCCACTGCCTCCTGAGGCAGAGAATTCCGCAGATTCACAACTCTCTGTGTGAAATAGTTTTTCCTCATCTCCGTTCTAAATGGCTTACCCCTCATTCTTAAAATGTGGCCCCTGGTTCTGGACTCCCCCAACATCGGGAACATGTTTCCTGTCTCTAGCGTGTCCAAACCCTTAATAATCTTATATGTTCCACTAAGATGCCCTCTCATCCTTCTAAATTCCAGAGTACACAAGCCCAGCCGCTCCATTCAATCAACATATGACTGACCCGCCATCCCGGGAATTAACCTTGTAAACCTACGCTGCACTCCCTCAAGTATCAAATTTGGAGACCAAAACTGCACACAATACTCCAGCTGTGGTCTCACCAGGGCCCTATACAACTGCAGAAGGACCTCTTTGTTCCCATTCACTGCCTGCTGTTCCTGCATGCTTACTTTCAGTGACTGATGATCAAGGCCCCCCAGATCTCTTTGTAAGGACCCCCAGATCTCGTTGTAATTCAGATTCTCCGACTTTGTATCTGACCTTCATAGACGAGTTGTATTCCTGGAACAGTTCCTGCAGAATCCCGTATCTATCTCAAATCTGTCAAGCAGCCACTGCCATTACTTGCTCATTTTCATCTAAAAACCAGGATCAGCATAGTTGCACTAAGTTAAATTGAACGGGCTGGTTGCCAGCATGTTTAATCTAGCCACGGTGATTCACATTCTGACTCCACAATACTTTATCATCATCATCATCATCATCTCTGTGTGAGTGTGACGTCAATAACACTGAACAGGTTCGACACTGTGGAATACAAAGTACTGGGTTCATAAGTTTATACGTTCCAGGAGCTGAACCCTCCATGGGAGGGTCGACACGGTGGCGCAGCGGTAGAGTTGCTGCCTCTCAGCGCCAGAGACCCAGGTTCGATCCTGACCACGGGTGCTGTCTGCACGGAGTTTGTACATTCGCCCTGTAACCTGTGTCGGTTTTCTCCGGTTTCCTCCCACATTCCAAAGACATACAGGTTTGTAGGCTAATTGTAAATTGTCTCCTGTGTGTGTATGTTGGATAGTGTCAGTGTACGGGGATCGCTGGTTGATGTGGGCCGAAGGGCCTGTTTCCATGCTGTATCTCTAAATTAGGTCATTCGGTCCATCAAGTCTACTCCGCCATTCAATCATGGCTGATCTATCTTCCACTCGTAACCCCATTCATAGAAACATATAGAAAATAGGTGCAGGAGTAGGCCATTCGGCCCTTCACCGCCATTCAATATGATCATGGCTGATCATATCAAACTCAGTATCCTGTACCTGCCTTCTCTCCATACCCCCTGATCTTTTAGCCACAAGGGCCACATCTAACTCCCTCTTAAATATAGCCAATGAACTGGCCTCAACTACCTTCTGTGGCAGAGAATTCCCCAGATTCACCACTCTCTGTGTAAAAAATGATTTTCTCATCTCAGTCCTAAAAGACTTCCCTCTTATCCTTAAACTGTGACCCCTTGTTCTGGAACTGTGACCCCTTGTTCTGTGACCCCTTATTCTCCTGCCCTTGCCCCATAACCCCTGACACCCATACTAATCAAGAATAGGTCATAAGTGATAGGAATAGAATTAGGCCATTCGGCCCATCAAGTCTACTCTGCCATTCAATCATGGCTGATCTATCTCTCCCTCCTAACCCCATTCTCCTGCCTTCTCCCCATAACCTCTGACACCTGCACTAATCTAAAATCCATCTATCTCTGCCTTAAATCTAAATCTAAGACTATAGTGCTGGAATCTAGACTCAGCGGGCCAGGCAACATCTCTGGAGGACATGGATAGGCGATGTTTGGGTCACAATCCTTCTTCAGACTGTCCATGTCCTCCACAGACCCATTGAGTTACTCCAGCACTTTGTGTTCTACACAAGATTCCAGCATCTGCAGTTCCTCCTGTCTAAGCACCACAATGCAGGTTCAGCAGACACTCACCACGCCATATTTGGGGTTCAAGTCTAAGACATTGGTGAGGCCGCATTTAGAATATTGCGTTCAGTTCTGGGCACCATGTTACATGAAAGATATTGTCAAGCTTGAAAGGGCTCGGAAAAGATTTACGAGGATGTTGCCAGGACTAGAGGGTGTGAGCTATGGGGAGAGGTTGAGTAGGCTGGGTCTCTATTCCATGGAGCGCAGGACGATGAGGGGTGATCTTATAGAGGTGTACAAAATCATGAGTGGAATAGATTGGGTAGATGCACAGAGTCTTTTATCCAGAGTTGGGGAATCAGGGACCAAAGGACATAGGTTCAAGGTGAAGGGGAAAAGATTGAATAGGAATCTGAGTGGTAAATGTTTCACACAGAGGGTGGTGGGTGTATGGAACAAGCTGCCAGGGGAGGTAGTTGAGGCTGGGACTATCCCATCATTTAAGAAACAGTTGGACAGGTACATGGATAGGACAGGTTTGGAGGGTTATGGACCAAGAGCAGGCAAGTGGGACTAGGGTAGCTGGGACATTGTTGGCCGGTGTGGGCGAGTTGGGCCAAAGGGCCTGTTTCCACACTGTGTCACTCTATGACTAAGCCAATAGCTTGCCGAAAGTGGAAACACAAGTGGTAAGGAATGTGTAGGAAGGAACTGCAGATGCTGGTTTAAACATCTGAAGAAGGGTCTCGACCCAAAACGTCACCCATTCCTTCTCTCTAGAGATGCTGCCTGATCCGCTGAGTTACTCCAGCATTTGGTGGTAAGGAAGGCGTATGGTATACTTGCCTTCAGAGACCCGGGTTCGATCCTGACTACGGGTGTTGTCTGTACAGAGTTTGTGCGTTCTCACCGTGACCCACGTGGGTTTTCTCCGGGTGCTCTGGTTTCCTCCCACACTCCAAAGACGCACAGGTTTGTGGGTTAATTGGCTTGGCATAATTGTAAATTGTCCCCCCTGTGTGTAAGATAGTGTTAGTGTATGGGGATTGATGGTCGGTGCGGACTCGGTGGGCCGGAGGACCTGTTTCCGTTCTGTATCTCAAAACTAAACTAAACTAAAATGAGAGGTCCTGTGTTCATCTATCACTTTCCACATGTACAGATGAATTCTCTGTCCCACTGGTATCTCAAGCAGTTTCCTGCCCTGTCTATTTCAACATACTCTGACTGTGGATAAAGCCATGGAAACAAGGACAGATTTACGTTTCTATAACATCTTTCACATTCCTTTCAGGATACCCTATACCAGGGATGTCAAACTACCGGCCCACAGGTCGGATGCGGCCTGCAAAGGGGTCTAATCCGGCCCGCGGGATGATTTGGGGGAAAGATAAAGTATATTCACCGCCATTTATTATGTGTCTGTACGGCAGCCGCTATCTGTCACCGCTCTCTTTCTCTCGTCGCTCTTCTCCCTCCCACCGCTGTCTGTGCCGCCTGCTGCGCCGGCTGGGGGCGCTCCCGTCCTCCGCTCCGTGATTTAAAAATTTTTATTTTTATTTTTTATTCTATTTTATTTTTAATATGTTTTATTATTTATTATTATTATTTTTTTTTTTTTTTTTTTTTAATGATACTGCCTGTAAGGGAAATTCATTTCGTTGTCTCTAACTGAGACAATGACAATAAATTTGAATACAATACAATACAATACAATACCAAAGAGGCAAGATGGCGGCGGCACGCTTCCGTCCTCCTCTCCGTGATTTTGTCCGCGGTTGCCAAGGCGACGGTTGCCCCGGGGAACATCCGTCAAAGAGGCAAGATGGCGGCGGGGCGCTCCCGTCCGCTCCACGATTGGCCCGCAGTTGCCGTGGCCCCGGCAACCGCTGTCAAACAGACAAGATGGCGGCGCTGAGCTCCCCTTGACCCCCGGGCTGGCTGAGTGATATTTGCGCTTGCACAGCCCGCACGAAGTTGCATTTTGCCCAATCCGGCCCGTGACCTAAAATGAGTTTGACACCCCTGCCCGAAAACAATTTACAATCAGAAATCCTCCTGAACGGCAGTCACCAGCATCGTTCGATGTGAAATAGCCACGTAATGTAGGAATGTAAAAATAAATCACCAAGTAAAGTGTTTCATTAACGCAGACTGAGAGACAATTACTGGCCCAGACACGTCAGAAAGCATGACTTCGAAGCTGGAGTAGGCCGCTGAGTCCCTAGTGCCGGCTTTGCTGCTCAATAAGATTGTAGTGATTTTTACCTTGCAGTGATTTTCCTGTATTGACCATATTTCTCTTGAATCGCTTAATATCCAGATATCCTATCTATCTGTGTCATGAACGCACTTAGTGACTCAACCTCTACTGTCCTCTTGGGTATAGAATTCAATGTTCAATAGTCCAGTCGTATTTTATTGACAAAAAGACACAAACTTCCTGCGGCAGCTGAGGAAGCACAATCTGCCACAGGCAATGATGGTCCAATTCTGCACGGCCACCGTAGAGTCTGTTCTAACTTTCCGCATCATGGTCTGGTTGGGCTCGGTCACCAAGCACGACACCTGGAGGCTGCAGCGAATCGTCCGATCAGCTGAGAAGGTTATTGGCTTCAACCTTCCCTCCATTGATGAACTGTACACTGCAAGGGCCAGGAAGCGAGCGGGCAAGATCATCTCTGACCCCTCTCACCCTGGCCACAAACTCTTTGAATCACTTCCCTCTGGAAGGCGACTCCGGACTGTCAAAGCTGCCACAGCCAGACATAAAAACAGTTTTTATCCACGAGTAGTTGCTCTACTCAACAGCCAAAAATCTGTAGCCTCCCTTTGATCTGGTATTTTGTTGGTTCACATGCTTGATCAATGGTGTTTTATCATTCATGTTTTATTATTATTAATGTTGAGTGTTTTCTGAGTCATTCGTAACTGTCACTGTGTGTCATGTTGTTAGTTGTAGGCGGAGCACCAAGGCAAATTCCTTGTATGTGAATACTTGGCCAATAAACTTACTTACTTACTTAAAATGCTGAAGTAACTCAGTGGGACAGGCAGCGTCTCTGAGTTGGAGTTGTCTGGCGCTGTTGTCGATGTCTCCATCGCCGCTCCGTGCCGCTGCAGGCCGCGTCTGATCCGTGCGTTTGTCCGATCTCTGTGGTGCCCGAACTACTCGCCCAGTCCCACCTCAGTCAGATTCGCACCTCCAAAAAGACACAAAGTGCTGGGGTAACTCAGCGGGTCAGGCAGCCCCTCTGGGGAACATGGAAAGGCGACGTTTTGGGTCAAGATCTTTCTCTGTTTGCACTAAAAATTCATAGATGGTGGAGTTGAGGTGGCGCTATTACCTCACAGCGCCAGAGACCCGGGTTCGATCCTGACCACGGGTGTTGCCTGTACGGAGTTTGTACGTTCTCCCTGTGATCTGCTTAGGGTTTTATCCGAGATCTTCAGTTTCCTCCCACACTCCAAAGACGTACAGGTTTGTCCGTTAATTGACCTGGTATAAATGCAAATTGTCCCTAGTGTGTGTAAAATAGCGTTAATATGTGGGAATGGCTGGTCAGCACGGACTCGTTGGGCCGAAGGGCCTATTTCCCCACTGTATCTCGAAAAAAAAATGCTGGAGTAACTCAGCGGGTCGGGCAGCATCTCTAGAGAAGATATTACTAAACACTAGTTCTGTTTTTCTCTTAAAGTTCATCTTCCATCATTTTAAATATTGATGCCTTACAAGTGATGGACTCATTTAGAATATTATTAGTTTTGGGGTTTGATGCACTATCTTTAATAATAATAATGGATGGGATTTATATAGCGCCTTTCTAATACTCAAGGCGCTTTACATCGCATTATTCATTCACTCCTCAGTCACACTCGGTGGTGGTAAGCTACTTCTGTAGCCACAGCTGCCCTGGGGCAGACTGACGGAAGCGTGGCTGCCAATCTGAGTCTACGGCCCCTCCGACCACCACCAATCACTCACACACATTCACACACAGGCAAAGGTGGGTATCTTTCAGCTTACCATCAGGTTACCAAATGCACCAGAGAGTATTTATTTATTTAAGGCAACATTAAAAAAATATATTCAAAAAATATTGCCCCACTGCCAGGGCCAGATTAAGACCCATAGAGGCCCTAAGCACTTAAATGATTTTGGTGCCCCCATATATACTTGGAAATTATATTTCCGATCATATAAACCACTTCGAATATTATTTTAGTAAGTTTAAAGTGATTTATTTTGTGCTGTAAACCATTTACCATTTCTGTGGTGCCCCCCTCCCCCACCCCCCCCTTCCCTTGATGCCCTAAGCACGTGCTTATTTTGCTTAATGGTTAATCCAGCACTGCCCACTGCCCTGACAGCTGTAGGAATGCAAAGGAAAACATCTCTTTTCCAAATGGGAATTATTCCGGGTTTAAGTTGTGGCCAGATGGCACATTACCCCAAAGCAGAGACTTCACCCCAAGGATTGTAGAGAACTGATCATAAACATAATAGAGGCAATTAGACGGTCCCTTGACTGACCTCAAGAGGTTACAAGCCATCATTTACATTCCTGAAGCTTAATGAGTTGGTTGAATAGTCTTGTAATTATTTTCAAATGTACAGGAGATATTCCTTGGCTCGTTTTGTGCACTTACCCACTGATGATTCTTATCCTGCAGATTCCTGATCTGCCATCCTTGCCCATGCAAGCATTTATTTTGTCATTGAGTCCGAGACTCGTAAGTTCATGTGATAGCAGCAGAATTAGCTGAGATAGCTGAATCGATAGCAAACTGGCTCCATGGAAGGAAGGAGAGGGTGATGGCAGAAGGTTGCTTCTCGGACTGGAGGCCTGTGACTAGTGGTGTGCCTCAGGGTTCGGTGCTGGGTCCGTTACAGTTTGTCATCTACATCAATGATTTGGTTGAGAACCTGCCAGGCAAGATTAGGAAGTTTGCCGATGATACAAAAGTGGGTGGTTTTGCAGATAGTGAGGATGGATCATCGCAACAGTAACCGACAACATCGTCCCCACGGTAAGGGTAAGCACCTTTCCGAATCAAAAACCCTGGGTAAGCAGGTCTGTCCGTGTGGCCCTGAATGCTCACACCGCTGCCTACAACTCGGGCCTGGCATCAGGAAACATGGACGTCTACAAGGCAGAGTCCTACCGACTGCGAAGGGCGGTGAAGGACGCAAAGAGAAGGTACAGGGACAAGATGGAGTTACAGATGGAGCAGCAGGACACCAGAAGCCTGTGGCAGGGGCTACGGATTGTAACCAACTACCAGAGCACCCCTCCCTCATCCGCAAGTGCCGGCACCTCCCTAGCTGATGACCTGAACTCCTTTTACGCTCGTTTCGAGAGGGGCAACACCACCCCAGGTCTGCCGACTATCGACAATACTGTCAGCGGACTGGCTACCGAAGCTGAAGGGAGGAATGTGCAACATTCTCGCTGTCCGAGCACGACGTGAGGACGGCTCTGACACGGGTGAACACGAGAAAAGCTGCAGGCCCCGATGGCGTCTCGGGGCGAGTACTCAAGTCCTGTGCTACGCAGCTAGCTCCAGTGCTCACTACATTATTCAACCTCTCCCTGGACAAGTCCGTGGTCCCTGTCTGCTTCAAAATATCCATCATTGCACCGGTACCAAAAAATGCCTCCCCAGCCTGTCTGAATGACTACCGTCCGGTGGCCCTTACCTCGGTAGTCATGAAATGCTTTGAGAGGCTGGTGAAGAAACACATCTGCGCCTTCCTCCCTCGGAACATGGACCCGTTGCAGTTCGCATACCGTCCGAACAGATCCACGGACGATGCGATCTCCCAGGTCTTGCACACCGCTCTCTCCCATCTGGACAGCCAGAAGGGGGGCTACGTGAGTATGTTGTTCATAGACTACAGTTCAGCCTTCAACACGATAGTCCCCACCAGACTGGCCGGGAAGCTAATGGAATTGGGGCTCAACACCTCCCTGTGTGCCTGGGTCCTGGACTTTCTCACCGCCAGGCCCCAGGTAGTCAAGATGGGAGGGAATACATCGAAGTCCCTCACCCTGAGCACAGGATCGCCCCAGGGTTGCGTCCTCAGCCCCCTATTGTACTCCCTGTACACACAAGACTGTGTGGCTAGGTTCAGCTCCAACTCATTAATTAAGTTTGCTGATGACACTGTGGTGGTGGGCCTGATCTCAGACAACGACGAGAAGGCCTACCGGGAGGAGGTGGCTGGTCTAGCACTCTGGTGCCAGGATAACAGCCTCCTCTTGAACATCAAAAAAACGAAGGAGCTGATCATGGACTTTAGGAGGGCACATCATCCGAGGACGTACATTCCATTGAGGATAAATGGGGATCCTGTGGATAGGGTGAACTGTTTTAAATATCTGGGAGTCCACATCTCCGAGGATATGACATGGGCATCACACGCCTCAGCACTCGTGAGTAAGGCAAGGCAGCGCCTTTACCACCTCAGGCAATTGGGGAAATTCAGAGTATCTCCGAGGATCCTCCAGTGCTTCTACGCAGCGGCGGTGGAAAGCATCTTGTCCGGGAACATTACCATCTGGTTTGGGAATTGCTCTGCCAAGGACAAGAAGGCTCTGCAGAGAGTAGTGCGTTCGGCCGAACGCACTATGGGAACTTCACTTGCCCCCCTGCAGGAACTATACATCAGGAGGTGCAACTCCAGAGCCAACAATATCATGAGAGACCCCTTCCACCCCTGCAACGGACTGTTCCAGCTGCTACGGTCAGGCAAACGCCTCCGTTGCCATGCGGTGAGAACGGAGAGGTTGAGAAGGAGTTTCTTCCCAGAGGCCATTCGGACTGTAAACGCCTATCTCACTAGGGGCTAACTTTACTGAACGTTTTTCCTTCCATTATTTATTATGTAAAAGAATATGTGTGTTTATGATTGTGTTTATAGTTTGTTTGGTTGTTTGTCTTTTTGCACAAAAGTCCGCGAGCATTGCCACTTTCATTCCACTGCACATCTCTCGTATGTGTATGTGACAAATAAACTTGACTTGACTTGACTTGACTTGGTTGTGAACGATTGCAGCAGGATCTGAATCGATTGGCCAGGCGGGCTGAGGAATGGTTGATGGAATTTGATACAGAGAAGTGTGAGGTGTTGCATTTTAGGAAGTCTAACATAGGCAGGACCTACACAGTGAATGGTAGACCTCTGGGGAGTGTTGTAGAGCAGAGGGACCTAGGAGTGCAGGTGCATGGTTCCTTGAAGGTGGAGTTGCAAGGTGGAGACTTTTGGCACATTGGCCTTCATCAGTCAGAGTATTGAGTATAGAAGTTGGGAGGACATGTTGCAGTTGTATAAGACGTTGGTGAGACCGCATTTAGAGTATTGTGTTCAGTTCTGGGCACCGTGTTGCAGGAACGGTGTTGTCAAGCTGGAAAGGGCACAGAGAAGATTTACAAGGATGTTGGATACTAGGACTAGATGGTCTGAGCGATAGGGAGAGGTTGAATAGGCTGAGACTCTATTCCTTGGAGCGCAGGAGGATGCTGGTTTTACACTGAAGATGGGCACAAAATGCTGGAGTAACTCAGCGGGGCAGGCAGCATCTCTGGAGAGAAGGAGTGGGTGACGTTTGGGGTCAAGACCCTTCTTCAGACCGAGTGTCAGGGGGAGAGAGAGTCTAGAGATATTGGAGGGCAAGTTGTGAAAATAACAGATCAAAGCAAATGATGACCAAGGAAATGTAGAATGATTCCCCACCCTAGTTCTCCGACGAGTTCTACTGGCCTTCTGATTAAATATTACTGATTGTGCGCCTAGTTGTCACCTTCCCCTCAGCTAACAATGAACCGTTCTACATTTCCTTATCAACATCTGTTTTGATCTGTTGTTTTCACACCTTGCCCCTTCAGAGAAGGTTCACCAGACTGATTCCTGGGATGTCAGGACTTTCATATGAAGAAAGACTGGATAGACTCGGCTTGTTAGAATTTAGAAGATTGAGGGGAGATCTTATAGAAACTTACAAAATTCTTAAGAGGTTGGACAGGCTAGATGCAGGAAGATTGTTCCCGATGTTGGGGAAGTCCAGAACAAGGGGTCACAGTTTAAGGATAAAGGGGAAATCATTTAGGACTGAGATGAGGAAAACATTTTTTACACAGAGAGTGGTGAATCTCTGGAATTCTCTGCCACAGTAGGTGGTTGAGGCCAGTTCATTGGCTATATTTAAGAGGGAGTTAGATGTGGCCCTTGTGGTTAAAGGGATCAGGGGGTATGGAGAGAAGGCAGGTACAGGATACTGAGTTGGATGATCAGCCATGATCATATTGAATGGCGGTGCAGGCTCGAAGGGCCGAATGGCCTACTCCTGCACCTATTTTCTATGTTTCTATATCTCTGGACTCACTCTCCCCTGACTCAGTCTGAAGAAGGGTCTTCGGAAAAGTCACCCATTCCTTCTTTCCAGAGATGCTTCCTGTCCCGCTGAGTAGCTCCAGCATTTTGTGTCTCCAGTATCCTCTACACTCTGACTAATGGTGTCTCTCGACAATGTGATATTAATTTTGCGCTCATTTGGGATAGATTGAAATGGAGCGTGGAGGATGAATCCTCAGTTCACCGAGTGAAGGTAATGTGAATTATTGCAGCGGAAATCTGTTTTATGCCCCTGTCCCACTTAGAAAACCTGAACGGAAACCTCTGGAGACTTTGCGCCTAACCCAAGGTTTCCGTGCGGTTCCCGGAGGTTTTTGTCAGTCTCCCTACCTGCTTCCACTACCTGCAACCTCCGGCAACCACCTGCAACCTCCGGGAACCGCACGGAAACCTTGGGTGGGGCGCAAAGTCTCCAGAGGTTTCCGTTCAGGTTTCCTAAGTGGGACAGGGGCATTAAAGAAAGAACTGCAGATGCTGGAAAAATCGAAGGTCGACAAAAATGCTGGAGAAACTCAGCGGGTGAGGCAGCATCTATGGAGCGAAGGAATAGGCGACGTTTCGGGTCGAGACCCTTCCTCAGACTTAGATATGTGTGCTTTGTGATTTTTGCCCATGTTATCCCCTTGCTTTGAGGGCTTGCACAATGAATCCAGGAACGTACTTCCATCTATACAGATGAATGTTTTCCTCGTGTTCCAGGCTTGTTCTCATGTCTCTGTCTTGTCCTCTGTGTTCATCGAACGTTCCCGCGCAGTGTTGCAATTGAAATAGCTGCAAAAGAGAAACAGCATTCAACTCAATATAAATGTTGTTCTAAGATTACACTCCACCACATTGCCTTGACAGGCCAAAAAACATCAATATAGGCAGCAAAATAAGATTTTGTACAAGCAGCCAAAAGCAGTGCCAAGACTAAAATAGTAAGTGCTCGAGCTATAATATGACTGTCATATGAGGAAAGATTGAAAAGACTAGGCTTGTATTCATTGGCGTTTAGAAGGATGAGGGGGTATCTTATAGAAACATATAAAATTATAAAAGGACTGGAGAAGCTAGGTGCAGGAAAAATGTTCCCAATGTTGGGCGAGTCCAGAACAAGGGGCCACAGTCTTAGAATAAAGGGGAGGCCATTTAAGACTGAGGTGAGAAAAAACTTTTTCACCCAGAGAGTTGTGAGTTTGTGGAATTCCCTGCCACAGAGGGTAGTGGAGGCCAAGTCACTGGATGAATTGAAGAGAGAGTTAGATAGAGCTCTAGGGGCTAGTGGAATCAAGGGATATGGGGAGAAGGCAGGCACAGGTTATTGATAGGGGACGATCAGCCATGATCACAATGAATGGCGGTGCTGGCTCGAAGGGCTGAATGGCCTCCTGCACCTATTTTCTATGTTTCTATGTTTCTATAAGAGAAATATATCTCGTGCAATAATAAAGAGGAGAATGCTTGAACAATTATAGAACTTAAACATTCAATCAATGTTCATGATCTTTGTTGTCTAGTTTAGTGTAGTTTAGTTTAGAGATACAACACGGAAACAGGCCATTCGACCCATCGAGTCCGCGCCGACCAGCGATCCCCACACACTAATAGAAACATAGAAACATAGAAAATAGGTGCAGGAGTAGGCCATTCGGCCCTTCGAGCCAGCACCGCCATTCAATATGATCATGGCTGATCATCCAACTCAGTATCCTGTACCTGCCTTCTCTCCATACCCCCTGATCCCTTTAGCCACAAGGGCCACATCTAACTCCCTCTTAAACATAGCCAATGAACTGGCCTCAACTACCTTCTGCAGCAGAGAATTCCACAGATTCACCACTCTCTGTGTGAAATTTTTTTTTCTCATCTCAGTCCTAAAAGATTTCCCCCTTATCCTTAAACTGTGACCCCTTGTTCTGGGCTTCCCCAACATCGGGAACAATCTTCCTGCATCTAACCTGTCCAACCCCTTAATGATTTTGTAAGTTTCTATAAGATCCCCCCTCAATCTCCTAAATTCCAGCGAGTACAAGCCGAGTCTATCCAGTCTTTCTTCATATGAAAGTCCTGACATCCCAGGAATCAGTCTGGTGAACCTTCTCTGTACTCCCTCTATGGCAAGAATGTCTTTCCTCAGATTAGGAGACCAAAACTGTCCCAATGAGGCGACTTTTTAAGCGACTGCAGGAGACTATGCGGTCGCCAAATGATCGCCGGTGGTTGCCGAGGAGTCGCCTTCATTGTCTTGAGGAGTTTCCGCATTCCGGGAACTAGTCGCGGCCTCATTATGGTCGCCACAAACATTTTAACATGTTGACAAAATTAGAGGCGACTAGAATGAAGCCGCCATGGAGAGTAGCGAGAATTCTCGTGCCGTAGGTGGGTCGCCAGGAGGTCCTAGTGGGTCGCCAGGAGGTCGAAGGTTCTCGGAGGTTCTCGTGGATACCCCTCTCCTTTCCCTTTCCCACCTCTTTTAAAGGATTGACCGTACACTGTGCTTTAGCCGTCTTAATTACAGCGCCAACCTTCCTGTTCATCGTAGTGTGTGTCTGTATCACATTGGCTTTGCACCGTGAGAATTTCACTCAGACAGCACTCCCCCCGCTTGCCCCTGTCCCCCGCCTGCAATAACGGGCTGGTGAAGGAAACGATGTGTGTGTGTGTGTGTGTTCTACTTTGTGAACAGATGAACAGCCGATCGATGGTCAGCATAGTCTCGGTGGGCTGAAGGGCCTGTTCCCATGCTGCATCAATAAACTAAACTACAGCCGGTTCTGCTAACAGCTTCCAACACTGGGATGTGCTGATTTGATTGAGTCTTTCCCATGTTTAGAGCTGGGATCTAGGGGGGCGGGGTGGCGCAGCGGTAGAGTTGCAGCCTCACAGCACCAGAGACTCGGGTTCAATCCTGACTACGGGTGCTGTCTGTACGGAGCTTGTTCATTCTCCCCCCGTGACCGCGTGGGTTTTCTCCGGGTGCTCCGGTTTCCTTTCACACTTCAAAGATGTGCAGGTTTGCAGGTTAATTGGCTTCTGTAAATTGTAAATTGTAATGTTCCCTGTCCCACGGTACGAGTTCATTCCAAGAGCTCTCCCGAGTTAAAAAAAAATCAAACTCGTGGTAAGCGCGGAGAATGAACGTAGCGGGTATGTAGGAGCTCGGGGTCGTCTCTTAGCGCTAACGGCAGGTACGCGGGAAGACTCGCTAACGGCAGGTAAGCACGGGAAGACTCGTGAAGATTTTTCAACATGTTGAAAAATGTCCACGAGAGCCCCGAGTACCGTTGCCGTAAATCTCCGAGTTCGAATCAGGGCAAACTCGGGAGAGCTCTTGGAATGAACTCGTACCGTGGGACAGACAGGGCTTTAAATTGTAAGTTGCCTCTTAGTGTGTAGGATAGTGCTTGTGAGTGGGATAGTGTATGCTGATCTGCCTGGGTTTTCTCCGAGATATTCGGTTTCCTCCCACACTACAAAAGACGTGCAGGTCGACTCGTTTGGCCGCAGGGCCCGTTTCTGCGCTGTGTCTCCAATGTCTAATCCCCCACACTCCGTGCGTGATATATTGGACAAGAGTTCATTGTTAAATCTCCGTATATACACGAAAGAATAATTTAACGTCATTGATTTGGTCTGGTTATTAAGGCTGCTGTCTGGCTGTAAGCCTCGACAAAAAGAGCCTGATTTATAATTGTGTCATTAGGGCTTATCTAAGTGTAGCTGTGCCAGCAAGCTGCATTAAAAACAACGTCAAGTATTTATGAATTCTAATGTAGAAAATGGGCTGGCTGCATCATCACACTTGCCAGCCACACTAATTGCTCCTAGTGTATTATTTAGTATCCTATTGAGATATTGAAACTATTGGGACTTGGGAAAATGTGCATAATTTTTGAGGCATTTGGGAATCTAGTATTTTAGAGTCTTAGAGTTTGATAGCACAACGCACCCATACTGACAATGTACTCTTCATATTAATCCCAATTGCCTGCATTAGCTCCCGATGTCTTGCCGATTTAAGTGCATTGCTAACTGTGTCATAAACATAATGATTGTATTTGAATCCATTAACTCCTCTGGTAGCGTGTTCTAAATATGATAATGGCGGCACGGTGGCTCAGTGGTAGATTTGCTGCCTTGCAGCGCTTGAAGCGCCGGAGTCCTGGGTTCGATCCCGACGACGGGCGCTGCCTGTACGGAGTTTATACGTTCTCCCCGTGAACTGCGTGGGTTTTCTCCGAGATCTTCGGTTTCCTCCCACGCTCCAAAGACGTATGAATTTGCAGGTTAATTGCCTTGGTGTAAGTGTAAATGGGCCAACATGTCCCAGCTACACTAGTCCCACCTGCCCATGTTTGGCCCATATCCCTCCAAACCTGTCCTATCCATGTATCTGTCTAACTGTTTCTTAAATGTTGGGATAGTCCCTGCCTCAACTACCTCCTCTGGCGGCTTGTTCCATACACCCACCACCCATTGTGTGAAAAGGTTACCCCTCAGGCTCCCATTAAATCTTTTCCCCTTCAACTTAAACCTTTGTCCTCTAGTCCTCAATTCACCTACACTGGGCAAGAGACTTTAGCCGAACTATTCCTCGAATGATTTTGTACACCTCTATGAGATAGAGGTGTACAATATAGCCATAGAGGGAGTACAGAGAAGGATCACCAGACTGATTCCTGGGATGTCAGGACTTTCATATGAAGAAAGACTGGATAGACTCGGCTTGTACTCGCTAGAATTTAGAAGATTGAGGGGGGATCTTATAGAAACTTACAAAATTCTTAAGGGGTTGGACAGGCTAGATGCAGGAAGATTATTCCCGATGTTGGGGAAGTCCAGGACAAGGGGTCACAGTTTAAGGATAAGGGGGAAATCTTTTAGGACCGAGATGAGAAAAACATTTTTCACACAGAGAGTGGTGAATCTCTGGAATTCTCTGCCGCAGAAGGTATTTGAGGCCAGTTTATTGGCTATATTGGGGGACAATGGATCAGCGTTCTCATCGCGCCCCCCGTCAGTACCCAGGCTCGCCTGGGGAAGCCAATGATCCTCCCAGCAGACTAAATTCTACAAGATGACGCCTGAGATCCAAGTCAAAGAATCCTAGTCATTATCCCAAAGCCGAAAGCAGCAACAACGACCAGCCTCAAGAGCACCAACCTAGCAGTTGGACCTGCTCTCCGAATACTACAACTGAATGTTGAAGGCCTCTCTGCAGCCAAGCGACGCCTCATCGAAGTCCTCGCCCACCAACACTCCATTGACGTCTTCTGAATAGATTCAGGACTGGACATGGCCCCTGCTTGGCCAGCCTTCACAAATGGGGCAGCAGCCCAACCCCACGGTGTGCTTGTGGAGAGCAGCAAACAGTGCAACACATCATTGAAGCATGCCCTCAACAAAGACTCAAAGGAGAACTTGTCACCCTTCATACAGCAGATCAAGAGGCAACTGCTTGGTTAAAGGACTTTGCATTCGCTAAATAAATTGGCTATATTTAAGAGGGAGTTAGATGTGGCCCTTGTGGCTAAAGGGACCAGGGGGTATGGAGAGAAGGCAGGTACAGGATACTGAGTTGGATGATCAGCCATGATCATATTGAATGGCGGTGCAGGCTCGAAGGGCCGAATGGCCTACTCCTGCACCTATTTTCTATGTTTCTATGTTTCTATGAGATCACCCCTCATCCTCCAAGGAACAGAGTCCCAGCCTGCTCAACCTCTCCCGATAGCACAGACCCTCGAATCCTGACAACATTCTCCTGCTGTTCATCATTTTATGCAGGGAAGCAAGCTGTTCGCTGTACCTCGGCACACGTGACAATAAACTAAACTCAAAACTCAAGACGGAGGCACCCGAATTACTTCAGTACATTGAACAATGCCAAAAAATAAGCGGTGTCGAGAGAAATGAAAGTGGCTAAATAAATTGGCCTTCGAGCCTGTCAATATGATCATGGCTGATCATCCAACTTAGTATCCTGTACTAAATAAAATAGTGTCTTGACATTGTCAAATAATGAAGCATCTTTATTGGTTTCCTAACACTTTTGGCCCAACAGTGCAAGACTATATTTTATCTTAAGCACCTTGCGAAGTCAATATTCCTGTATGATTGAAAGACAAACGTCTGGTAAAAGAAAAATTGGCTCACAGAACAAACAAGATGAAATAGCTTGGAAGATTGTGATGACCAGCTAGCCGGTCCTGAAGTTGGACCAAGTTCAGTAATTTAGATTTTAGTTGAGAGATACATCACGGAAACAGGCCCTTCGGCCCACCGAGTCTGCACTGACCAGCGATCCCCGCTCATTGACACTATCCTACACACACTAGGGACAATTTACACAGACTCTCTTTGGAGTGCGGGAGGAAAACCCACTCGGTCACGGGGAGGACGTGCAAACTCCGTACAGACAGCACCCATAGTCGGGATCGAACCCGGGTCTCTGGCGCTGCATTCGCTGTAAGGCAGCAAATCTACCGCTGCGCCACCGTGCTGCCCAGTCAAGATCTGGGGAGGAGTTTAGAACGGGGCATGTGAATATGTTCAGAGGTTCTAGGAGGAGAATTAGGCCATTCGGCCCATCAAGTCTACTCTGCCATTCAATCATGGATGATCTACACATAAACATAGAAACATACAAAATAGGTGCTGGAGGAAGCCCTTCGTGCCAGCACCGCCATTCATTGTGATCATGGCTGATCGTCCCCTATCAATAACCCGTGCCTGCCTTCTCCCCATATCCCTTGACTCCACTAGCCACTAGAGCTCTATCTATCTTAAATCCATCCAGTGACTTGGCCTCCACTGCCCTCTGTGGCAGGGAATTGCATAAATTCACAACTCTGGTTGAAAACGTTTTTTCTCACCTCAGTCTTAAATGACCTCCCCTTTATTCTAAGACTGTGACCCTTGGCTCTGGACTCGCCCAACATTGGGAACATTTTTCCTGCATCTAGCCGAAACGTTGCCTGTTTCCTTCGCTCCATAGATGCCGCTGCACCCGCTGAGTTTCTCCAGCATTTTTGTCTACCTTCGATTTTCCAGCATCTGCAGTTCCTTCTTAAACATTAACCTTTTACTGACTTTGTTGCGACTCCTTTTTGTGGGAAAGCATTTGAATATTTGGTTGCAACACGGAGGTATGCAGTTTCAGCTGATCGTCTAGATGGGTATCCGTCATTTGTGACCTTAAGGGCGTCTTGATTTGGGTTAGGTGGGAGAATGTAGATTTGCAGCAATAAATGGTTGAAAAGCAAGAAAGCATTTTTCGTGCATGTTGCCGAAGACTTGAATTGAATTGAATCCTTTATTTTGTCATTCAGACCTTTCGGTCTGAACGAAATGTTATTGACTTTTGTTGTTGAACGAAAACTTGAGTATTCTATTGCATTTTTCCATATTTCAATCAGATCTTTCCTAACATCAAATAAGGACTTTAAAATGTCATCTTCTGAAAGCTCAATCAATTCCATCTGTAGCGAGTAAAGGGCCTGTCCCACTTGGACGTCATTTGCGCCTCATTTGATGCACATTTTGCGCATGGTGAGGCGTGGAATCGCATGCAGTGGCGCGCGTTATCGCGCGGCGCTCCAGGATTTCGTAGTGCAACGAAATCCTCGCGTGCCACCTGCGTGACGTCATGTAACCTCTAACCTCATCCACACAGACCTCTTCCTGGGTTTCTTGCTAGCCTTTCTTGTTGTACTCCTGCCTGGCTGATCTGTAAGTATGAGGGCTGCTGCTAACAGAAGTCTCTGTTGTTGCCGTAGCAATAAAATCTGTAGTTCTTCCATGATGGTCATGATGCAGAATGGGGAAGCTGGGTATTCTAATGACGTCACGCGCACCAGACAGTTGTGCTGACGCATGATGATGCGTGATTTGCACGCGATGTCGTGCGTCACGATACATCGACCTATTCTACATATGACGCGTAAATATGATGCAAATGACGGCCAGGTGGGACAGGCCCTTAACTCTTCGTAGCAAAGAAAATCATATGTTATGGCCCGAATGAAGTATAAAACCTGCGCCGAGTCAGTAGTATCAGTTGATTCATCCAAAGCGATTGAATAATATCAATTTTCCTTTTGGAGTATTTTAAATAAGCTCTTTTGGAGGATTTTAAATACGTTCATTTTAAGATTAAAATTTAAATACTAATAGACGAACAAAAACATGTTAATAAAAATAAAACGATTTGTTCTACAAAATTTGGATTCATTCTAAAGGCCGCACTTAATGGCCTAGAAGGCCGCATGTTCACTACCCCTGACCTCGCATTTGTTATGTGAGTCCTGTCCTGGCTTGACTAAGCAAAATATAACACCTTAGGGCGGCACGGTGGCGCAGCGATCGATTTGCTGCCTTAGAGCACCAGAGACCCGGGTTCGATCCTGACCTCGGGTGCTGTCTGTGTGGAGTTTGCACGTTATCACCGTGACTGCGTGGGTTTTCTTCGGGATCTCCGGTTTCCTCCCACATTCCAGAAATGTGCAGATTTGAAGGTTAATTGGCCTGTGTGAATTCCCCACATGAAATTAGGTCAGCGTAGAACTAGTGGGAACTGGTGACCGATGGTTGGCATGTACTAGGTGGGCCGAATGGCCTGTTTCGGTGCTGTTTCTCTGAACTAAACTAAACAATTAATGAATAAGAAAACAACTAACAATAACTCTACTTTCATATGAGACAGAGCTCTGAGACTAAATTATTATGTTTGGACATTGTATTGTGTAGATTTTTCATGTATTGTCATTCAAAATTTTAAATATACTCACTTTGAAAATTGCACTAATTTACTGAGGAGCAACATCATCACTAATTGATAGTGGATTTTGTTTTCTAATTTTATTTGCTATGAATCTAAGAAGAGTGGAAATATTTTGATGATTATGTTGAACATGAAATTTTTTGGTCTCAAACGTCTGGTAAAAACTGTGAATTTTTGGGCAATCAATTTTACTCGAAGCAGATGGAGAAATAATGCTCTCGAGACGTAAGATGGTGAACGCTGTCTTGAAGGAAGGTTCCCTGATGTGATTTCCGTGCGTAATGGAAGATTATGCAGTAGGGCGCTGGAAGTAACCTTGGTGTGAAGCTAGATCCTACTGTGCCTTCATAGCCACTGTCTGTTCAGTGTTATCTGGTGACTGAGTGTCTGCTTTGCACAGTTATCCCTGCTGTCTAACTAGTGCGCTACAATCATGCATGAATATCAACAAAGAAAAGGTTCAATAAATACAAAACAGGGCGTGGCACGGTGGCACAGCGGTAGAGTTGCTGACTCACAGCGCCAGGGACCCGGGTTCGATCCTAACCACGGGTGCTGTCTGTACGGAGTTTGTATGTTCTCCCCGTGAAGAGACCGTTCTTCACAGTTGAGCTGCCTTTCCTGCAAAAAAATAAAACCGGGAAGGTGGGTCAACCGTGGCTAAAAAAACCCAATTATAGTGCCCAATACAAAGCCCAAAGTCCCTAGTGCACCCAAGCAGTTTGTAGTTTAGCTAGATTTCATAGTGTTCAATAGCCTGGTGGCTGTGGGGAAGCAGCTGTTCCTGAACCTGGACGTTACAGTTTTCAGGCTCCTGTAACTTCCTCCCGATGCCAGGAGTGGCCAGGGTGGTGTGGGTCTCTGATGATGCTGGCTGCCAATTTGAGGCAGAGACTCCTGTGGTGGTGGGGGGGTCAGTGCCAGTGATGGACCGGGCAGTGTTCACCACCTTTTGTAATCTCATTTGTTCCTGGGCGTTCGAGTTGCCGAACCAGGCCGTGATGTAACCCGTCAATATGTTCTCAACCGTACACCTGTAGATGTGTACGAGAGAATTCAGCGACCTACCGAATCTCCTCAATCCTCTCAGGAAGTAGAGGTGTTGGTGGGATTCCTTAATGATTGCATCACAGTGCTGGGTCCAGGACAGATCTTCAGAAATATAGTTCCCAATGTTGGGGGAGTCCAGAACCAGGGGCCACAGTTTAAGAATAAGGGGTAAGCCATTTAGAACGGAGACGAGGAAACACTTTTTCACACAGAGAGTTGTGAGTCTGTGGAATTCTTAAAGATAGCAGAGTCAGGGGATATGGGGAGAGGGCAGGAACGGGGTACTGATTGGGGATGATCAGCCATGAGCACAGTGAATGGCGGTGTTGGCTCGAAGGGCCGAATGGCCTACTCCTGCACCTATTGTCTATTTGGGTTTGTGTTGCAATATCATAGGGTGAATCAAATTCTGGATGCAAGAGTAACAGATGCTATTTCTCTTTTTTTTTAATTCACCACCATGCCAAGTTATAATGCAAAGTTAAATTAGAATCAATGTGATTTTAGAACCAATCCCTAAACCACATTTCCCCATCATTTATCCCCATTCCTACAATAAGTCCATTATTTTCGCAACAAATCATTTCTAGACAAATCATTATTTCTACAACTTGACTTTTTATAACACCCATGGTAAATGATAGGTCTACAATATAAAAACTCTCCTGCATCTGAAATGATGTTATTAGACTGCAATGTGAATGGAATACTTTGCTGGCTTCCCTTTTGATTTTCAATCAGTGGCAAGTTTGTTAGTTTAACGTGAACTGTGAAGAGGATGTTAGGAGGCTGCAGGGTGACCTGGACAGGTTGAGTGAGTGGGCAGGTGCGTGGCAGATGCAGTATAATATAGATAAATGTGGGAAAAAAGCTCATACTTAAATTCTGGAAAAATGCGCCCACACCAACAATAAAAATGTGGACATCAAATATGTTTGAAACATTACATCTGGAAGAGATGAGATTCCTCTTAGCAGGTAAAGCAAACCAATTCCAAAAGACGTGGTCTACGTTTATGGACCTATTACAAGCATGAGGTGCAATAGTAATTTTTAAAATAAATAAATAAATAAATGGTATCAGGACCTGGCAATGGGAGGTAAAACAACAAAAACAGACTTGGTTGGTAGTCTTTCTGCGGAGTTTAATGTTATAATAGAGCGATTGTCCTTACTTTCTTTTTCTTTCTTTTCTAGGGTCTACTTTCTTACTTTACTTCCTTCTCTAACTTCTTTTCTAAGGGGCTTTCTTTTCCCAACTCTCTCTTGCACTTCACGACTCTTGCGCACCTTCTTTACTTTCCTTACTTCTATCTTTTTCTTAAAGCTTAAAAAAAAAATGAAGCGGTACAAAAAATGTATTAAGATATATGTGTTGTGTGTTATTGTAATTTACCGCACTTCTAATAAAAATAATTTAAAAAAATAAATAATATAGATAAATGTGAGGTTATCCACTTTGGCGGCAAAAACAAGGGGGCAGATTATTATCTCAATGGGGTTAGGTTAGGTAAGGGGGAGGTGCAGCGAGACCTGGGCGTCCTTGTACACCGGTCACTGAAAGTTGGCGTGCAGGTACAGCAGGCAGTGAAGAAAGCTAATGGAATGTTGGCCTTCATAACGAGGATTTCAGTATAGGAGTAAAGAGGTTCTTCTGCAGTTGTATAGGGCTCTGGTGAGACCACATCCGGAGTATTGTGCACAGTTTTGGTCTCCTAATTTGAGGTAGGACATCCTTGTGATTGAGGCAGTGCGGCATAGGTTCACGAGATTGATCCCTGGGATGGCAGGACTGTCATATGAGGAAAGATTGAAAAGACTAGGCTTGTATTCACTGGAGTTTAGAAGGATGAGGGGGATCTTATAGAAACATATAAAATTATAAAAGGGCTGGACAGGCTAGATGCAGGAAAAATGTTCCCAATGTTGGGAATCAGGGGCCACAGTCTTAGAATAAAGGGGAGGTCATTTAAGACTGAGGTGAGAAAAACTTTTTTACCCAGAGAGTTGTGAATTTGTGGAATTCCCTGCCACAGAGGGTAGTGGAGGCCAAATCACTGGATGGATTTAAGAGAGTTGTTAGATAGAGCTCTGGGGGTTAGTGGAATCAAGAGATATGGGGAGAAGGCAGGCATGGGTTATTGATTGGGGCTGATCAGCCATGATCACAATGAATGGCGGTACTGGCTCGAAGGGCCGAATGGCCTCCTCCTGCACCTATATTCTATGTTTCAATGTTAACGTGAGCCATGTGAAAGTCTTTGGAATCTGCCACCACAGATAGAATGGGCACATGAAAACATTATTCAAGCAGATCAGGGTGGTGAATCTGTGGATGGAGTGGATGTGGAGAGGATGTTTCCACTAGTGGGAGAGTCTTGGACCATAGCCTCAGAATTAAAGGACGTTCCTTTAGGAAGGAGATGAGGAGGGAAATTCTTTAGTCAGAGAGTGGTGAATCTGTGTAATTCTTTGCCACAGAAGGATGTGGAGGCCAAGTCAGTGGATATAGATAAGGCAGAAATAGATAAATTCTTGATTAGTGCGAGTGTCAGAGGTTATGGGGAGAAGGCAGGAGAATGGGGTTAGGAGGGAGAGATAGATCAGCCACGATTGAATGGTGGAGTAGACTTGATGGGCTGAATGGCCTAATTCTGCTCCTATTATTATGAGCTTATGAATGAGATACAGCATGCCCTCAAAGACTGGAAGGCATAGTTTTCAGGTGAGAGGAGCAAAGTTTGAAGGTGATGTGTAATGCAAGCATTTTTACTGACTGGAATATGCTGCTGGAGATGGTGGTGAATGCAGATATGGTAGTGGCATTTAAGAGGCTTTTGATCGGCATGTGAATATGCAGGGAATGGAGGGATATGGATTGTGTGCAGGCAGCTGCGAGTTGGTCTAGCATTCATGTACAGCACAGGCATGTGGGCTGAAGGGCCTGTTCCTGTGCCTTACTGTTCTCTGTATGTTGTGTGTTAACATGGCTTTGTTAGTTGCTGGGAGATATCAGCGGTTACAGATGCTGGAATATGAAGCAAAATAGAGTTAGCTGGAAGAACTCAGCTGGTTAAGCAGCATCTGTGGATGGGAAGGAATGTTCGATAGTTGGTTTACTTTAGATTTTAAATTTTAGAGGTGCAGCTTGGAAACAGACCCTTTGGCCCTCCGAGTCTGCGCCGACCATCGATCACCCCATACAATAGCACTATCCCACACACATGGGGACAATATACAACTTACTAAAGTCAATTAACCTGCAAACCTGGATGTCTTTGGAGTTTTGGAGGCACCCGGAGAAAACACCAACTAGTGGAAACATCCTCTCCACATCCACTCCATCCAAGATCTATTCACTATTTAGTTACAGAAACAAGGAGTATCTCTACTCTAAGATGGCTCCCATCCCAAGCGGCTTTGTGTGTTGGTCACAGAAGTGGATCTGCAATCACACATTGCAATCGCTCTAATCTTTTACATCTCTCTCTGTACCTGGGGCTGTGGTCGGCACGATTGAAATAGACAATAGACAATAGGTGCAGGAGGAGGCCATTCGGCACTTCGAGCCAGCACCGCCATTCAATGAGATAATGGCTGATCATCCCCAATCAGTACCCCGTTCCTGCCTTCTCCCCATATCCCCTGACTCCGCTATCTTTAAGAGCTCTATCTAAAGGGCCCGTCCCACTTGGGCGTCATTTGCGCATCATTTACGCGACATAATTTACGCGTCATGATGCACGACACGTGCATTACGCGTGCATGGTGACGTATGCAGTAACGCGCGGTCGCGCACGCACCCCAGGATTTCAGGATTCACAAAATCTTCGTGCGCCACCTGCGTGACTCGCAAATGACACCCAAATGGGACAGGCCCTTGACTCTCTCTTGAAAGCATCCAGAGAATTGGCCGCCACTGCCTTCTGAGGCAGAGAATTCCACAGATTCACAACACTCTGGGTGAAAAAGTTTCTCCTCATCTCCGTTCCAAATGGTCTATCCTTTATTCTTAAACTGTGGTCCCTGGTTCTGGACTCCCCCAACATTGGGAACATTTTTCCTGCCTTATAGCGTGTCCAATCCTATATAATCACGTATAGTCTTTCCACTGGCTGGTTAGTACGCAACCAAAAACATAGAAACATAGAAACATAGAAAATAGGTGCAGGAGTAGGCCATTCGGCCCTTCGAGCCTGCACCGCCATTCGATATGATCATGGCTGATCATCTAACTCAGTATCCCATCCCTGCCTTCTCTCCATACCCCCTGATCCCTTTAGCCACAAGGGCCACATCTAACTCCCTCTTAAATATAGCCAATGAACTGGCCTCAACTACCTTCTGTGGCAGAGAATTCCACAGATTCACCACTCTCTGTGCAAAAAATGATTTTCTCATCTCGGTCCTAAAAGACTTCCCTCTTATCCTTAAACTGTGACCCCTAGTTCTGGACTTCCCCAACATCGGGAATAATCTTCCTGCATCTAGCCTGTCCAACCCCTTAAGAATTTTGTACCTTTCTATAAGTTCCCCCCTCAATCTTCTGAATTCTAGCGAGTACAAGCCGAGTCTATCCAGTCTTTCTTCATATGAAAGTTCTACCATCCCAGGAATCAGTCTGGTGAACCTTCTCTGTACTCCCTCTATGGCAAGAATGTCTTTCCTCAGATTGGGAGACCAAAACTGTACGCAATACTCCAGGTGTGGTCTCACTAAGACCCTGTACAACTGCAGTAGAACCTCCCTGCTCTTATACTCAAATCCTTTTGCTATGAATGCTAACATACCATTTGCTTTCTTCACTGCCTGCTGCACCTGCATTCCTACTTTCAATGACCGGTGTACCATGACACCCAGGTCTCGTTGCATCTCCCCTTTTCCTAATTGGCCACCATTCAGATATAGTCTACTTTCCTGTTTTTGCCACCAAAGTGGATAACCTCACATTTATCCACATTATACTGCATCTGCCAAACATTTGCCCACTCACCCAACCTATCCAAGTCACCTTGCAGCCTCCTAGCATCCTCCTCACAGCTAACACTGCCCCCCAGCTTCGTGTCATCCGCAAACTTGGAGATATTGCATTCAATTCCCTCATCCAGATCATTAATATATATTGTAAATAGCTGGGGTCCCAGCACTGAGTCTTGCTCAGTTTTCACTGTACCTTGGAACACGTGGCAATAAATTGAACTAAACCTTCCTTAATGGACACAAAAAACTGGAGTGACAATAAACTAAACTAACCTAAACAAGGAACTGCAGATGCTGCTTTTACAAAAATAAGAAACACTAAGGGGCAGAAAACGCTGGTGGGTGTTGTGTACAGGCCACCTAACAGTAGTAGTGAAGTTGGGGATGGTATCAAACAGGAAATTAGAAATGCGTGCGACAAAGGCAAAACCGTTATAATGGTGACTTCAATCTACATATAGATTGGGTGAATCAAATTGGCAGGGGTGCTGAGGAAGAGGATTTTTTGGAATGTATGCAGGATAGTTATCTAAATCAACATGTAGAGGAACCAACGAGAGAGCAGGCTATTTTAGACTGGGTATTGAGTAATGAGGAAGGGTTAGTTAGCAGTCTTGTTGTACGTGCCCCCTTGGGCAAGAGTGACCATAATATGGTTGAGTTCTTCATTAGGATGGAGAGTGACATTGTTAATTCAGAAACAATGGTTCTGAACTTAAAGAAAGGTAACTTTGAGGGTATGAGACGTGAATTGGCCAAGATTGACTGGCAATTAATTCTAAAAGGGTTGACGGTGGATATGCAATGGAAGACATTTAAAGACTGCATGGATGAACTACAAAAATTGTTCATCCCAGTTTGGCAAAAGAATAAATCAGGGAAGGTAGTGCATCCGTGGATAACAAGGGAAATCAGGGATAGTATCAAAGCGAAGGATGATGCGTACAAATTAGCCAGAAAAAGCAGCATACCGGAGGACTGGGAGAAATTCAGAGACCAGCAGAGGAGGACAAAGGGCTTAATTAGGAAAGGAAAAATAGATTATGAAAGAAAACTGGCAGGGAACATAAAAACTGACTGCAAACGTTTTTATAGATATGTGAAAAGAAAGAGATTAGTTAAAACAAATGTAGGTCCCTTGCAGTCAGAAACAGGTGAGTTGATCATGGGGAACAAGGATATGGCGGACCAATTGAATAACTACTTTGGTTCCGTCTTCACTAAGGAAGACATAAATAATCTGCCGGAAATAGCAGGGGACCGCGGGTCAAAGGAGTTGGAGGAATTGAGTGAAATCCAGGTTAGCCGGGAAGTGGTGTTGGGTAAATTAAATGGATTAAAGGCCGATAAATCCCCAGGGCCAGATAGGCTGCATCCCAGAGTACTTAAGGAAGTAGCTCCAGAAATAGTGGATGCATTAGTAATAATCTTTCAAAACTCTATAGATTCTGGAGTAGTTCCTGAGGATTGGCGGGTAGCAAACGTAACCCCACTTTTTAAGAAGGGAGGGAGAGAGAAAACGGGGAATTACAGACCAGTTAGTCTAACATCGGTAGTGGGGAAACTGCTAGAGTCAGTTATTAAAGATGGGATAGCAGCACATTTGGAAAGTGGTGAAATCATTGGACAAAGTCAGCATGGATTTACAAAAGGTAAATCATGTCTGACGTATCTTATAGAATTTTTCGAGGATGTAACTAGTAGCGTGGATAGGGGAGAACCAGTGGATGTGGTGTATCTGGACTTCCAGAAGGCTTTCGACAAGGTCCCACATAAGAGATTAGTTTACAAACTTAAAGCACACGGCATTGGGGGTTCAGTATTGATGTGGATAGAGAACTGGTTGGCAAACAGGAAGCAAAGAGTAGGAGTAAACGGGTCCTTTTCACAATGGCAGGCAGTGACTAGTGGGGTACCGCAAGGCTCAGTGCTGGAACCCCAGCTATTTACAATATATATTAATGATCTGGATGAGGGAATTGAAGGCAATATCTCCAAGTTTGCGGATGACACTAAGCTGGGGGGCAGTGTTAGCTGTGAGGAGGATGCTAGGAGACTGCAAGGTGACTTGGATAGGCTGGGTGAGTGGGCAAATGTTTGGCAGATGCAGTATAATGTGGATAAATGTGAGGTTATCCATTTTGGTGGCAAAAACAGGAAAGCAGACTATTATCTAAATGGTGGCCGACTAGGAAAAGGGGAGATGCAGCGAGACCAGGGTGTCATGGTACACCAGTCATTGAAAGTGGGCATGCAGGTGCAGCAGGCAGTGAAGAAAGCGAATGGTATGTTAGCTTTCATAGCAAAAGGATTTGAGTATAGGAGCAGGGAGGTTCTACTGCAGTTGTACAGGGTCTTGGTGAGACCACACCTGGAGTATTGCGTACAGTTTTGGTCTCCAAATCTGAGGAAGGACATTATTGCCATAGAGGGAGTGCAGAGAAGGTTCACCAGACTGATTCCTGGGATGTCAGGACTGTCTTATGAAGAAAGACTGGATAGACTTGGTTTATACTCTCTAGAATTTAGGAGATTGAGAGGGGATCTTATAGAAACTTACAAAATTCTTAAGGGGTTGGACAGGCTAGATGCAGGAAGATTGCTCCCGATGTTGGGGAAGTCCAGGACAAGGGGTCACAGCTTAAGGATAAGGGGGAAATCCTTTAAAACCGAGATGAGAAGAACTTTTTTCACACAGAGAGTGGTGAATCTCTGGAACTCCCTGCCACAGAGGGTAGTCGAGGCCAGTTCATTGGCTATATTTAAGAGGGAGTTAGATGTGGCCCTTGTGGCTAAGGGGATCAGAGGGTATGGAGAGAAGGCAGGTACAGGATACTGAGTTGGATGATCAGCCATGATCATATTGAATGGCGGTGCAGGCTCGAAGGGCCGAATGGCCTACTCCTGCACCTAATTTCTATGTTTCTATGTTTCTATGTTTCTAAGATTGATGAAAGAAAGACCCAAAGTGCTGGATTAACTCAGCTGGTCAGGCAGCATCTGTGGAGAACGTGTATAGGTGGTGTTTCAGGTTGAGACCCTTCTTCCGACTTTGCGAAACATCACCTATCCATGATCCCCAGTGACGCTGCCTGACCTGCTGAGTTACTACAGCACTTTGTGCCTTTTTTTCATCAATCTGTTTTATGGCGCTGTTTCATTATTCCACCGAGCTGACATTTAGTTCTATTAGTGCAGTTGTTACAAGAGAACAATATTTTAATAGATAACATTCATCTCCCGCTGCCTCGGCAAGGCCAGCAGCATCATCAAGGACCAGTCGCACCCCGGCCACTCCCTCTTCTCCCCTCTCCCATCAGGCTAAAGGTAGAGAAGTGTGAAAACGCACACCTCCAGATTCAGGGACAGTATCTTCCCGGCTGTTATCAGGCAACTGAATCATCCTACCACAACCAGAGAGCAGTGCTGAACTACTATCTACCTCATTGGAGACCCTCGGACTATATTTGATCGGACTTTGCTGGCTATAGAAACATAGAAACATAGAAAATAGGTGCAGGAGGAGGCCATTCGGCCCTTCGAGCAAGCACCGCCATTCATTGTGATCATGGCTGATCATCCCCAATCAATAACCCGTGCCTGCCTTCTCCCCATATCCCTTGACTCCACTAGCCCCTAGAGCTCTCTTAAATCCATCCAGTGACTTGGCCTCCACTGCCCTCTGTGGCAGGGAATTCCATAAATTCACAACTCTCTGGGTGAAAAAGTTTTTTTCTTAAATGACCTCCCCTTTATTCTAAGACTGTGGCCCCTGGTTCTGGACTCGCCCAACATTGGGAACATTTTTCCTGCATCTAGCTTGTCCAGTCCTTTTATAATTTTGTATGTTTCTACAAGATATCCCCTCATCCTTCTAAACTCCAGTGAATACAAGCCTTTGCACTAAACGTTATTCCTTTGTCATGTATCTATACACTGTAAATGGATCAATTGTAATCATGTATTGTCTTTCCGCTGACTGGTTAGCACGCACCAAAAGCTTTTCACTGTACCTCAGTACACGTGACAATAAATAAACTGATCTAAACTAAACTAGACTCATTTTTTCCTCCTAGTTTCTGGGCATTTCGCATTGTCCTATTTTCTACAGCACCTGAATATCAATAAACATAAAATAACATTGAGCTGACTGGTTATGGATTATTTTTTATGGTAAAACTTGGTCATGTTTGCCCAGATTTCCGAAGATAAATGTTTTAGTAATAGAAATAATGCATGCACAATGCACAGTATTAATTTTTAATTGTGGTTGCCCAAAACAATGTTTCTCAAAAATGTGTTAGATTGGATCAAACTTCTCATTAATTCTTAATTAATACGGCACATCATGTTCACCTCCATTTGCATCTATTTATGGTCAAATGGAAATGAAAAATTAAATAACTTTCTCCTTGCAATGTTATCACCTGAATTTAAAATTCATAGATCGCTGTGACACGAATGAATAAATATGGGTTGCTGTTTTTCAATCGCTGGACAGGAAATTGAATGTTACATTTAAAAAATGAAGTCTTACTATTCAACTACTTTCAGCTGCTTCCGATGTATTCAAGAGAGAGTTGGATAGAGGTCTCAGGGCTAACGGAATCAAGGGATATGGGGAGAAAGCAGGAATGGGGGACTGTTTTTGGATGATCAGCCATGATCATATTGAATGGTGGTGCTGGCTGGAAGGGCCGAATACCATATAACCATATAACCATATAACAATTACAGCACGGAAACAGGCCATCTCGGTCCTACAAGTCCGTGCCGAACAACTTTTTTCCCTTAGTCCCACCTGCCTGCACTCATACCATAACCCTCCATTCCCTTCTCATCCATATGCCTATCCAATTTATTTTTAAATGATACCAACGAACCTGCCGCCACCACTTCCACTGGAAGTTCATTCCACACCGCTACCACTCTCTGAGTAAAGAAGTTCCCCCTCATGTTACCCCTAAACTTCTGTCCCTTAATGGCCCACTCCTGTGTCTATTTTCTATGTTTCTATGTTTCGAATATTAACACTGTTAAATTCTGTTTCTATGCTTTCGCCAAATTGACCCGCCATTGTATGTGTAAGTCCCACAGAGTTTTTGGTGAAGATGGACACAAAGTGCTGGAGTAACTCAGCGGGTCAGGCAGCGTCTCTGGAGAATCCATTGATTCAATGATAAGGGCCTGTCCCACATGGGCTATTTTTTAGGCGACTACAGGCGACTAGGCTGTCGCCACATGGTCGCCGGGGTGACGCCTGTTTGGTCGTGAGTCGTCTCCACAGTCGCCCAAAGAGTGGCTGCGTCTTTCTGGTCGCCGCTGGATTGTCAACATGGTGAAACATTTGTGGAGACAGTGGGCGATAGTGGGTTTGACGCCAATGAGCGTAGCTTGACTTCTCCTGACGTTGGTGCTGTCGTAGTTGTCGCCAGGTTAACGTAGGTTGTCGCCAGCTGCTGACTTCATTTTGTTGTTGTTGTTAAAGTAATAATTCTATTTCAAATTTTATGTCGCCGGTTTTTCGACGGCCTGCTATGACAATGATAGTCGCCGGCAGTCGCCTAAAAATAGCCTAAGTGGGACAGGCCCTTATACTTTCTTGTCGCTAGTATGTGTTGCATACAACCGAGTAAAATCCCACAGCAGACCAGACCTGAGTGTCGCCACGTTTGTGGCACCCACAAAGTTACAAATGTTCACCAAACAATCCTATCTGCTGCCGCACTCCACCCACCCCCCCCCCCCCCCCACTAACTTTTGGGGCAAATTTTGGGCAATGAGGGGAAATTTAAAGGAGATACACAGCACAGAATTTATTAACATTAAGGGTGGAGTGAGGCTTGGAATAAGCAGCCAGGGATGGTGGTGAAGGCAGATATGATAGTGACACTGATGAGGTTTCGAGATATGCACATTGATATGCAGGGAATGAAGGAGTGTGGATCATGTGCAAGTAGTGGAGATTGGTTTAACGGCATCAAGTTTGGTGCCGATATTATGGACCCAAGGGCCAGTTCTGTGCTGTACTTTTCTGAGTCTGAAGAAGGGTCTCGACCCGAAACGTCACCCATTCCTTCTCTCCAGAGACGCTGCCTGTCCCGCTGAGTTGCTCCAGCATTTTGTGTCTATCTGTACTTTTCTATACCCTATGAATGAATGAATACTTTATTGTCACAAGTGACAAGTCACATTTTACATACTAAAGGTATGCAAAGAGTCACCACATCAAGGGCGCCGACAATTAATGTCTATTAATAAAAGCTTTTGGACATCAGCAGCTTATTATGAGATGGTGAGTTTTGGTTATAAAGTATAACTGAGCTACAGACTTGAAGCATAGACAATAGACAATAGACAATAGACAATGGCCAATAGGTGCAGGAGTAGGCCATTTGGCCCTTCGAGCCAACACCGCCATTCAATGTGACCATGGCTGATCATCCCCAAGCAGGACCCTGTTCCTGCCTTCTCCCCATATCCCCTGACTCCACTATTTTTAAGAGCCCGCTCTAGCTCTCGCTTGAAAGCATCCAGATAATCTGCCTCCACTACCCTCTGAGGCAGAGAATTCCACTGGCATTGTCTCCAAATGATTTGCAATCTCCAATGTGACTGATACCAACAGTGCCTGAAAAAAAAAATCAAAGTAACTTCTACCTTATGAAAACCTTTTTTTAAATACGTTCTCAAAGGATTCAAATTCACTTTCTTCCTTCAGTGCAATTAAACTATGATTTATTTTTAGACACAAATATCTAACGCACAATATTTCATATTGTCACATTGCCAACTACGTTAAAATAAATCTTTCATCACCTCATTTGTTCTAATATAATTCAAAGCTTTCATTCCTCCTTCATTTTAATCATTGCACATTTCTTATCCTGCCTCTTCACTCTCCTTAGATTTGTTTCGCTTATGTCTTGCCAGTACATATCCAGAGAGAACGCAGCTGTTTAAATCCTGTTGTTCCCGAAACTTGTTAGGTGAACTTTAGTGCTTGAATCTTGCCCCAGGTTTTGCTGCCTCTCCTTGTGGCCCCACGTGTATGAATATAGATTTCTCTAACTTAGTTTAGTTTAGTTTAGTTTAAGGTACACAAACATGCTGGAGAAACTCAGCGGGTGCAGCAGCATCTATGGAGCGAAGGAAATAGGCAACGTTTAGTTTAGTTTAGTTTAGTTTAGAGATACAGCGGGGAAACAGGCTCTTCGGCCTATCAGGTCCGCAGTGACCAGCGATCCCCGCACACTAACATTATCCTACACACACCTGGGGACAATTTTACACTTACACCAAGCCAATTAACCTACAAACCTGTACAAACCTACTAACCTGTGGAGTGTGGGAGGGAAAGAAAGATCTCAGAGAAAACCCACACAGGTCTCGGGGAGAACGTAAAACTCCGGACAGACAGCACCCGTAGTCAGGATCGAACCCAGGACTCTGGCGCCACTGTGCCACCCATAGGGTGTTTAGGCAGGAACTGCAGATGCTGGTTCACTCTGAAGATAGACACAAAATACTGGAGTAACTCAGCATCAAGCTGGGGTAGAAACTGAGGTAAAATGGAGTCAATGGAAGGGAGGCCGGTAGCCGACATGGGAACTCCATGCCACGGAGCATTCCTATTCATGTGTGGATGGTGTTCCTTACACTTAGTATGGCTGCATGGTAACTCACATTTCACTGTACCACAATTGGTTAAGTGACAATAAATGTGAACTTGCACTTGAACTTGAACTTTAAACTGTTGACCAGCTCCCTCGAAGATAGACACAAAATGCCGGAGTGCCTCAGCGGGACAGGCAGCACCTCCGGATAAAAAGAATGGGTGCCGTTTCGGGGTCGAGACCCTTCTTCAGACCGAGAGTCCCTCGTTTTTCTGAGGGAGAGGCCGTTGCCTGGACACTGTGCTATACCGTGTGTCTGAAAAAGTCTCCCAAACCGAAACGTCACCTATCCAAGTTCTCCAGAGATGCTGCCTGACCCGCTGGGTTACTCCAGCACTTTGTGTCTTTTTTAGTAAACCAGCATCTCTGTGTCTACACTGTGTGTCTTTCTGTTCCTCGCCTTGCCTTTGTTTGAAGGTTGACACAAAATGCTGGAGTAACTCAGCGTGTGAGGCAGCATCTCTGGAGAGAAGGAATGGGTGACGTTTCGGGTCGAGACCCTTCTTCAGACTGGGACCCTTCTCTGACAAAGACCTTTATTTGTTTGAGGTGAGTTTAGATTTATGATGATGTTGCCTGGACTCGAGGGTCTGAGCTACAGGGAGAGGTTGAGTAGGCTCAGACTCTATTCCTTGGAGTGCAAGAGGATGAGGGGTGGTCTTATAATGGTGTTTTTGGCTTGTTTATTATATTGTTTACAGTGTACTATGTTTACATATTCTGTTGTGCTGCTCCAAGTAAGAATATCATTGTACTAGCTGGGACATATGACAATAAATACTCTTGAGATATGTGTGAGAGCATCATTCTCTAAAGAAGGGTCCCGACCCGAAACACCACCTATCCATGTTCTCCAGAGATGCTGCCTGACCCGCTGAGTTACTCAGGCACTGTGTAGGAAGGAACTGCAAACGCTGGTTTGCACCAAAGATAGACAAAAAAAAATGCCGGAGTAACTGATCGGGTCAGGCAGCATCTCTGGAGAAAAAGAATAGGTGACCCTTCTTCAGGAAGCTGCCTGATCTACTCCAGCACTGTGTCTTTTTTTGTAAACCGGCATCTGCAGTTCCTTCTAACTCACCATTCTCAGCTTATGGGACGAACTTTAGAAAATGACCAGGAAGGAACTGCAGATGCTTGTTTAAACCGAAGATAGACACAAAAAGCTGGAGTAACTCAGCGGGACAGGCAACATCTCTGGAGAGAAGGAATGGGTGACATTTCGGGTTGAGACCCTTCTTCAGACTTGTGTAAGAAGGAACTGCAGATGCTGGTTTAAACTCAAGATAGGCACAAAAAGCTGGAAAATCTCAGCGGGACAAGGCAGAATCTCTGGAGAGAAGGAATGGGTGACGTTTCGGGCCGAGACCCTTCTTCAGACACCACCTATTTTGTGTCTATCTTCTTCAGACTTGGCTATCTTCAGAAAATGGCTAACATGGATTAGTAAGCATTACATTGGGGTAAATGTTAGTTGGGTGACTATGGAGCATTAGAGGAAGGAAAACTTCACTGTGGTGTGATTATTGAAGAAAATTTGTGCAAAGAGCTGTAAATGACTCTAATTACCCCCACTAGAAACTGAGATCCATCACCTCTCAGTCTCTCTGCCTCGCCCTTTATTGTATCTTTTATAGTCGAACGTCTTTCATAACCCAAGCCTTCAATACTTATCTTATGTCATCGTCTCTTCATTCCTGGGACTGTTTTAGAATTAATAGCAGTGATCCTTAAAATACCTCATACTCTTTATTCTTGTGCAATTTAAAAAAATAGCTTCAAATTGCTTTTGACTGCTGTCGTTTGTCCGTTCAGTTTGTATAAAAGATTATTCACGACTGTGACATCGAAATGTAGGTGTTGGTGCATTCACTGATCATACGATCCATTAGGGATCGCACGTAATTGCCAGTTTTGCCGCAAGTTCGAATACTCAACATTTACATCAACTTAGAATATTAATCATTTGGAATAAATTAAAATGGAAGTACAGGGAACCACAGATGGGGCGGCACGGGGGCGCAGTGGTAGAGTCGCTGCCTCACAGCGCCAGAGACCCGGGTTTGATCCTGACTACGGGCGCTGTCTGCATGGAGTTTTCTACGTTCTCCCCGTGACCCGCGCGGGTTTTTTTCCCAAGAACTCCCATTTCCTCCCACTCTCAATAGACAAGTAGGAGGAGGCCAATCGGCCCTTCGAGCCAGCACCGCCATTCAATGTGATCATGGATGATCATCCACAATCAGTACCCCGTTCCTGCCTTCTCCCCATATCCCCTGACTCCGCGATCTTTAAAAGCCCTATCTAGCTCTCTCTTGAAAGTATCCAGAGAACTGGGCCACACAGGAGAACAAAAGAGTAATCCAAAGATGTACAGGTTTGTAGGCTAATTGGTTTGGTATGATCGTAAATTGTCCTGTGTGTGTGTGTGTGTGTGCGTGTGTGTGTGCGTGTGTGTGTGTCCTGTGTGTGTGTGTGTGTGTGTGTGTGTGTGTGTGTGTGTGTGTGTGTGTGTGTGTGTGTGTGTGTGTGTGTGTGTGTGTGTGTGTGTGTGTGTAGGATAGTGTTAGTCTGCGGGGATCTCTGGTCGATGTGGACTCAGTGGACCAAAGGTCCTGTTTCCGTACTGTACCTCTGAACTAAGATGTTGATTTACGAAAAAATAGACAAAAAGTGCTGGATAACAGATGGTTGGATAAAGATCTGAGATGAAATGACAAAAGGTGTGAGATAAGGGTCGAAGAAGTGCAAATTATGAAGCCTGCGTAAGGAATATACGTAGGGGGAATGGGAGGGAGAGGGGAGGATGGGTGCAAGTCTAGGTGGGGCACACGGAAAATGGGGGAAAGTTTAGTTTAATTTATTGCCACGTGTACCGAGGTACAGTAAAAAACTTTGGTTGCGCGCTAACCAGTCAGTGGAAAGACAATACATGATTACAATCGAGCCATCAACCGTGTACAGATACAGGATACCGGGAATGATGTTTAAGGGGTGTAGATTAGAAGCTCATGTTATGAGTCAAGGGCCATAAATAATGAAAGGCTATTCGTAGGTTAGCTACCTAAAATTGTTTTTTTGTTTTGACGGCGGTAGAACTTAGAACAGTCCAGCACTGGAACAGGGCCTTCAGCCCACAATGCTTATGCTGAACATTAAGCCAAGTTAAACTAATCTCATCTGCCTGTACATGATCTAAATCCATCTATTCCCTGCTTCTCACAATCACAACCACATCCACATTCACAATCACAACCACATTCCCAATCACAATAACAATCACAATTACAATCACAATCAAAATCACAATCAAAATCACAATCACAATCACAATCAAAATCAAAATCAAAATCAAAATCAAAATCAAAATCAAAATCAAACTCAAAATCACAACCGCAACCGCAATTGCAATCATACTTATTAACCAAATATGTTTTGTAACATACGAGGAATTTCATTTGCCAAGTCAGTCATACAAATAAAAAGCAACAGGACACACAAAACACATTTCAACATAAACATCCACCACAGTGACTCCTCCACATTCCTCACTGTGATGGAAGGCGACAAAAATTGAAATCTCTTCCCTTCTTTGTTCTCCCGCTGTCAGAGGCCTCGAGCCTTCCGTTGACGGGATGATCTTGACTCCCGTAGCCGGCGGCGTTTGGGCCCTCGCGTTGGGGCGATCAGCTCCTGCATCGGGGGGATGTCAGCTCCCCCACGCCGGCGATCGGACCCCGGGTCGGGGCTGGTCGAACAGATACATGGTAAAGGAATAGCATGAATAATGTTTGGTGCAAGATAAAGCCAGTAAAGTCCGATCAAAGATAGTTTGCGGGTCTCCAATGAGGTAGATAGAAGTTCACCTGCTCTCTAGTTGGTGTTATGATGGATCAGTTGCCTGAAAATATTTTATTCATTCATGTCACAGCGATCTATGAATTTTAAATTCATGTGATAACATTGCAAGGAGAAAGTTATTTAATTTCTCATTTCCAGTTGACCATAAATAGATGCAAAGGGAGGTGAACATGATGTGCCGTATTAACTGAGAATTAATTAAATGTTTGATCCAATCTAACACATTTTTTAGAAACATTGTTTCGGGCAACCACAATTAAAAATTAATACTGTGCATTGTGCATGCATTATTTCTATTACTAAAACATTTATCTTCAGAAATCTGGGCAAACATGACCGAGTTTTATGTAATTACCATAAAAAATAATCCATAACCAGTCAGGAGCTCAATGTTATTTTATGTTCATTGATATTCAGCTCCTGTAGAAAATATGACAATGTGAAATGCCCAGATGCTAGGAGGGAAAAATTAGTCTAGTTTAGTTCAGATCAGTTTATTTAATATTGCCTATACTGAGGTACAGTGAAAAGCAGTCAGCGGAAAGACAATGCATGATTACATTTGATCCATTTACAGTGTACAGATGCATGATAAGGGAATAACGTTTAGTGCAAGGTAAAGTCAGCAAAGTCCCATCAAGGATAATTCGAGGGTCTCCAATGAGGTAGATAGTAGTTCAGACCCGCTCGCTGGTTGTGGTAGGATGGTTCAGTTGCCTGGTAACAGCTGGGTAGAAACTGTCCCTGAATCTGGAGGTGTGCGTTTTCACACTTCTGTACCTCTTGCCCGATGGGAGAGGGGAGAAGAGGGAGTGACCAGGGTGCGACTGGTCCTTGATGATGCTGCTGGCCTTGCCGAGGCAGCGTGAGGTGTAAATGGAGTCAATGGAAGGGAGGTTGGTTTGTGTGATGGTCTGGGCTGTGTCTACAACTCTCTGCGATTACTGCCTTGGTTTTGCTGTCCTTTTTGAGCTTTGGGAATGCGGTTTCAAACCTCAAGTAACAGCTGCATTCATTGTAATGGGAGGACAATGGAAGACAAGGCTTGCATCCCCAGCGTTCAGGGAGGCAGCTGACAAGCGCTCTTTGCTCATCTTCTCATGAGAGCTTCGTCTGAAATTGTAATACAAGGTTGCATTTCCACTTTACAATTGAGTAGCGAGGTGGAGCATCTCAATGCCTTTTGTGCAGAACGAAAGTGCGAGGCAAAAATTAAACACATCAAGAAAGATAAGGTTTGGATTTGAAAAGCCTGGGGATTAGCGGAGGTGAAAAGTGTTGAGAGGCTGTCTGACTGATATCGATGGTATCTTCAAGTATTTTTTCCTTCATTGTTACAGGGTGCCCTTGACAATGGAATCCGTTGTCTTCCCCCACAACTAATCACACTGTCACATGACGATATGAAGCTCCAGTCCATTGCACTGGAACAGATGGTTAGACCCTGATACTTCAGGGATTTGGGTTCTGTACAAGAACATATTGTAATATTGTAAGACTGTTTTGAAGGGATGGAAATTCTATAATAAAAAGGAACTGCAGATGCTGGTTTATAGCAAAGATAGACACAAAGTGCAGGAGTAACTCCGCGGGTCAGGCAGCATCTCCGGAGAAAATGGATTGGTGGCATTTTGGGTTGTGACCTTTCTTCAGACGTCTTCAGTCTAAAGATAGATAGATCAGCTTCGGGGCAGCGCAGCGGTAGAGTTGCTGCCTCACAGCGCCGGAGACCCGGGTTTGATCCTGACCACGGGTGCTGTCTGTACGGAGTCTGCACGTTCTCCCCGTGACCTGCGTGGGTTTTCTCCGGGTGCTCCGGTTTCCTCCCACACTCCAAAGACGTACAGGGTTGTATGTTAATTGGCTTCGGTAAAATTGTAAGGTGTCGGATTGTACTAGGTTGGTGCGGACTCAGTGGGCCGAAGGGCCTGTTTCCACACTGTAACTCTAAGAGTATCTCTAACCTAAACTCTGATCGAATGGAGGGGTAGACTCGATGGGCTGAATGGACTAATTCTCGCCTTAAACTGTGGCCCCTGGTTCTGGACTCCCCCAACATCGGGAACATGTTTCCTGCCTCTAGCGTGTCCAAGCCCTTAACAATCTTATATGTTTCAATAAGATTGCCTCTCATCCTTCTAAACTCCAGAGTGTACAAGCCCAGCCGCTCCATTCTCTCAGCATATGACAGTCCCGCCATCCCGGGACAATCTATTTTCCTCCCTCAACGCTGTTCTCCTGCCTTCTCCATGTAACCTTTGATGCCCATACTAATCAAGAACCTATCAATCTCCGCTTTAAAAATATCCACTGACTTGGCCTCCACAGCCGTCAGTGGCAATGAATCCCACAGATTCACCACCCTCTGGCTAAAGAAATTCCTCCTCATCTCCTTTGCTGAAGGTACGCCCTTTCATTCTGAGGCTGTGTCCTCTGGTCCGAGGCTTTCCCTGTCTTGTGGTACAAATCCTCTCAACATAATTTCCAGCTTTCTCCTCCCTACTCCGTCAGTCTGAAGAAGGCTCCCCTCCCGAAACGCTGCCTGCCTATTCCCTCCACAGATGCTGCCTGACCTGCTGAATTCCCTTAGCACCTTTGGTCTCACTCAAGATTGCAGCATCCGCAGTTTCCTGTATCAAATACAGTTGTGGTAATTTAGTTTAGCTTAGTTTAGCTTAGTTTGGTGCGGATACAGGCCCTTCGGCCCACCGAGTCCGCACTGATCAAGCCATCCACGCACATTAAAGTACACAGGGTGGTGGATCTGTGGAGTTCTTTGCCACAGAAGGCTGTGGAGGCCAAGTCACTGGAGAGTTAGATAGATTCTTGATTGGTATGGGGGTCAGGTGTTCTGGGAAGAATTCAGGAGAATGGGAGAGATAGACCAGCCATGATTGAATGGCGGAGTAGACTTGATGGGCCGAATGGCCTAATTCTACTCCTATCACTTATGACCTGACGACTACACACACTAGGGACATTTTTTACCGTGTTAACGCCAATTAACTTACAAACCTGTATGTCTTTGGAGTATGGCAGAAAATCAGAGATGCTGGGGAAAACACACACAGGTCGCGGGGTCGAATGGCCTAATTCTACTCCTATACCCTATGACCTTTTGACCTTATGACCTTCAGACTGATTGTTGGACAGGGAAGAAAGCTGGAAGAGAGAAGTAGACGGGACATAGCCGGGCAAGTGATAGGTGGATACAGGTGCGGAGGGGGTTTTGAATGGCGGATGGGTGGACAAAAGTAGACAAAGACTGTAAGGGAAGAAGAGGAGTGAATTATGAGGCTGGAGGAAGAGATATCAGTAGAAGGGGAAGTTGTGGCTTCCACATTTAGTGAAGCCATCACTCACATTAGTCACAATAACCAACCTGATCTCCCGGTGGCTCAGCACTTCAACTCCCCCTCCCATTCCAAATCCGACCTTTCTGTCCTGGGCCTCCTCCATGGCCAGAGTGAGTCCCACCGTAAATTGGAGGAGCAGCACCTCATATTTCGCTTGGGCAGTTTGCACCCCAGCGGCATAAACATTGACTTCTCCAATATCAGGTAGTCCCTGCTTTCTCCCTCTTTCCCCTCCCCTTCCCAGCTCTCCCACAGCCCACTGTCTCCGCCTCTTCCTTTCTTCTTCCCGCTCCCCCCCCCCACCCGCACAACAGTCTGAAGAAGCGTCTCGACCCGAAACGTTGCCTATTTCCTTCGCTCCATAGATGCAACCTCACCCGCTGAGTTTCTCCAGCATTTTTGTCTACCTTCGATTTTCCAGCATCTGCAGTTCCTTCTTAAACAACTCACATTAGTCCATATATACAATAGTGTATATATTTATATAATGGTATATGGACACACTGATCTGTTCTGTATTCATGCCTACTATATTCTGTTGTGCTGAAGCAAAGCAAGAATTTCATTGTCCTATCTGGGACACACAGAAACATAGAAAATAGGTGCAGGAGGAGGCCATTCGGCCCTTTGAGCCAGCACCGTCATTCATTGTGATCATAGCTGATCGTCCCCTGTCAATAACCCGTGCCTGCTTTCTCCCCATATCCCTTGACTCCACTAGCCCCTAGAGTTCTATCTAACTCTCTCTTAAATCCATCCAGTGACTTGGCCTCCACTGCCCTCTGTGGCAGGGAATTCCAGAAATTCACAACTCTCTGGGTGAAAAAGTTTTTCTCACCTCAGTCTTAAATGACCTCCCATTTATTCTAAGACTGTGGCCCCTAGTTCTGGACTCGCCCAACATTGGGAACATTTTTCCTGCATCTAGCTTGTCCAGTCCTTTTATAATTTTATATGTTTCTATAAGAAACCCCCCTCATCCTTCTAAACTCCAGTGAATACAAGCCTAGTCTTTTCATTCTTTCCTCTTATGACAGTCCCGCCATCCCAGGGATCAATCTTGTGAACCTACGCTGCTCTGCCTCAATCACAAGGATGTCCTTCCTCAAATTAGGAGACCAAAACTGTACACATGACAATAAACTCTCTTGACTCTTGACTCTTCTTCTGAAGCGGCCGCATATTTTGAGGACGTTGACCTGAGATATTTTATTTATTTAATGTGTGCCACAACCCAGCAGTTTATGCACCTGTTTAGGGGTATTATGCATTCGTTTTATATTTTCAGATTATTGCTTCTTGGAGAATCGGGTCAATATAATGAAATATTGCGATGCAGCAGTGTAAGGGAATAAATTACAGCGAGCTACTGATCATTCTCATCCTGGAGGGGAGCCAGGAACCGTAAAGGTGAGGGATGGCTTGGAGGGAACACAGCTATTCAATTCCTCACTAGACTGCGTCAAGCATTACATGATGCGCTCAGAAGCCACGACGAATTATTCATGAAATGTTCACTTGCAAAATGAGGCCGTGTCCTCTGGAAAAAAACCAGAACAGAATGTACTCTTCATTTCTCCGCAAGCTGACATTTGCAAAAAAAAAAAAAAAAAAAAAAATGTTGTGTGTTTTGTTTTTGTAATTAAAGCTTAAATTTTTAATAAAGTTTCCACACCTCAACTCATTCCCTCTTTTCAATCAGCCAGCCTAACAGCGAAAAATATCGAGCCATTAAACTCCGCCATTCGGTTTACGTACGGCTTACTGGGGTGGGAATTAAAGCCACGAGGAAAATAGCGGCCCGCTCTACGGATTGGGTGGCTTCTGTGGAGTTAGATGTAACGCTGAGGCTCTACAAGGTACTGGTCAGGCCGCATTTGGAGCACTGTGAGCGAATTTGGGCCCCAGATCGGAGGAAGGGTGTGCTGGCTCTGGGGAGGGTCCAGAGGAGGTTTACAAGAATGATCCCAGGAATGGGTGGGTTAACATATGATGAGGGTTTGACAGCGCTGGGCCTGTACTCGCTGGAGTTTAGAAGGTTGAGGGGGGACCTCATTGAAACTTACAGAATAATGAAAGGCATAGATAGAGTGGATGTGGAGAGGATGTTTCCACTGCTGGGAGAGTCTAGGACCAGCAGTCACACCCTCAGAATTAAAGGGCGCTCTTTTAGAAAGGAGGTGAGGAGGAACTTCTTTAGTCAGAGGGTAGTTAATCTGTGGAACTCATTGCCACAGAGGGCTGTGGAGACCAAGTCAGTGGATATTTTTAAGGCAGAGATAGACAAATTCTCGATTAGAACGGGTGTCAAGAGTTATGGGGAGAAGGCAGGAAAATAGGATTAGAATGCCGAGATCAGCCATGATTGAATGGCGGAGTGGACTCAATGGGCCGAACAGCCTAATTCTACACCTATAGCTTGTGAACTTGTGAAGCCACAAGATCTGCGTGGAGTTTGCACGTTCTCCCGATAATCGAATGGGTTTTCTCCAGGTGCTCTGGTTTCTTTCGCCATTAGATGTTTAGATTTTAGAGATAGCAACGAAGAAACAGGCCCTTCTCCCCACCGACTCTGTCCCCTTACAGTAGTTCTATCTTACACACTAAAGACAATTTTACAATCAAGGACAAGTCGTACCCTGGCCACTCCCTCTTCTCCCATCTCCCATCGGTGTGAAAACACACACCTCCAGATTCAGGGACAGTTTCATCCCCGCTGTTATCAGGCAACTGAACCATCCTACCACAACCAGAGAGCAGTCCTGAACTACTATCTACCTCATTGGTGACCCTCGGACTATCCTTGATCAGACTTTACTGGCTTTACCTTGCACTAAACGTTATTCCCTTATCATGTATCTGTGCACTGCAAATGACTTGATAGTAATCATGTATCGTCTTTCCGCTGACTGGATAGCACGCAACAAAATCTTTTCACTGTACCTCGGTACACGTGACAATAAACTAGATTGAACTAAACTGAATTTTACCTTAGCCAATTAACCCACAAACCTGCAGGTCCTTGGAGCGTGGGAGGAAACCGGAGCACCCGGAGAAAACCCACTCAGATCACGGGGAGAACGTACAAACTCCGTACAGACAGCACCAGTAGTCAGGATCGAACCCGGGTCTCTGGCGCTGTGAGGCAGTAACTCTACCGCTGCGCCACCGTGCCGCCCTACTGGTGGGCCGAAGGGTCTATTTTCATGCTGTTTCTCAAAACTAAAACTAAAACAACCTTCAACCAAGACCACATAGATAGACAGAAAAAGCCAGAGTAACTCAGCTGGACATTCCTTCGCTCCAGAGATGCTGCCTGTCCCGCTGAGTTACTCCAGCTTTTTGTGTCTATCTTCGGTTTAAACCAGCATCTGCAGTTCCTCCCTACACAAAGGAATACCTTTTAATCTTCAGGCACTGGAAACAATTTAATAGTCCCAACACTTCTCTGGGTGAGATTAGTCACTGAACATAGACTGGGGATTGAGACTGGCACCTCCTGATGAATGACTCGGTGGCAATTCCGGGCCAATGCTTTGTTTAATCCATTAAACAGCTGCCCAACAATTCTCAATTAATGATAATAGAAATGACACGAGCTACTCACGTCGTGAGTCCAGCTGTTCCGTTCTCATTTTCCACCGGGAAGGAAAAGGGCTTCAGGTTTTCTTGCAGGGTGTGAATTGTTTTGCTCTTGAAAGAAACTTATTGTCATTGAACATTCCAACAAGGCCTGAAAGGACACAAAGTGCTGGAGTAACTCAGCGGGCCAGGCAGTATCTGTGGAGAACATGGATAGGTGATGTTTCGGGTCGGGACCCTTCCTCAGATTGATTGCGGGTGGGGTGGTGGGGGGGGGGGGGGGGGGGGTGGATAGCTGAGATAGCTGGAGAAAGGGAGAGTTCAGTCTAGTTTATTGTCACGTGTGCCGAGGTACAGTGAAAAGCTTTTGTTGTGTGCTAACCAGCCAGCGGAAAGACAGATAGCTGGAGAAGGGGGAGGGGCAGGGCAAAGCATGGCAGGTAATAGGTGGATGTATGCGGGGGGGGGTTGATAGGTGGATGGTTTGAAGCGTCTCGACAAATGCAACCAACCCGGCGTGCACAATCAAGTAAGATCAAATAGAACAAGTTGTCTTACAACTTTAGGCTGTGCACGCCATACGCAAGAAGAAGAAGAAGACTCGAAAACGTCACCCATTCCTTTTCTCCAGAGACGCTGCCTGACCCGCTGAGTTACTCCAGCTTTTTGTGTTTATCGTTGGAACAAAGGCCAGAGATAAGAACAGAAGGTATGAGATGGGTTTGTAGATCTGCAAATTGCAAAGCTAAGAGGGAGGAAAGTAACATGGGGTGGGGGGGGGGGGGGGGTGTATAGCTGGAGCACAGGGGAGGAGGAGGAGAAAAAGGAAGGTGGGGGGAGGTGGTTGAGTAGGAGGTTACATAAAATTGGGTACCTTCTCCAGAGATGTTGCCTGCCCCACTGAGTTACTCCAGCACTTTGTGTCCTTGTATGTATTAACCAGCACTTTTAGTTCCTTCTTTCTACTCTCCAACATAAAATCATAAGATCATCAAGTCTACTCTGCCATGCAATCATGGCTGATCTATCTCTCCCTCCTAACTCCATTCTCCTGCCTTCTCCCCATAACCTTTGACACCTTTGACTGATCAAGAATCTATCTATCTCTGCCTTAAATATATCCACTGACTTGGCCTCCACAGCCTTCTGTGACAAATAATTCCACAGATTCACCACCCTCTGACTAAAGAAATTCCTCCTCATCTCCTTCCTGAAGGAATGTCCTTTAATTCTGAAGCTGTGACCTCTAGTCCTAGACTCTCCCACTAGTGGAAACATCCTCCCCATATCCACCCTATCCAAGCCTTTCACTATTCTGTACTTTTCAATGAGGTGTCCCCTCATTCTTCTAAACTCCAGCGAACATAGGTCCAGTGCCGTCAAACGCTCATCATATATTAACCCACTCATTCCTGGGATTATAACTTGAATGGATGCTATCCCATTTTCCGTGGTCAGGCATCCAGTTTCTATGGCTATGTTTAGAAGGATGAGAGGGTTTCTCATTGAAACGTATAAGATTGTTAAGGGTTTGGACATGCTAGAGGCAGGAAACATGTTCCCGATGTTGGGGGAGTCCAGAACCAGGGGCCACAGTTTAAGGATAAGGAGTAAGCCATTTAGAATGGAGACGAGGAAACACTTTTTCTCACAGAGAGTGGTGAGTCTGTGGAATTCTCTGCCTCTGAGGGCGGTGGAGGCAGGTTCTCTGGATGCTTTCAAGAGAGAGCTAGATAGGGCTCTTAAAAATAGTCAGGGGATATGGGGAGAAGGCAGGAACGGGGTACTGATTGCGGATGATCAGCCATGATCATATTGAATGGCGGTGCTGTCTCGAAGGGCCGAATGGCCTACTCCTGCACCTATTGTCTATTGTCTATTGTTGCAGATGAAATATTGCAGATTGTTCCTGCCGTAGCTGGGGCCAGCAAAGTGAAGAGATTGATGCTTTTGAAAAAACCCTAAATATCATTAGAAGCACCAAATCACATCAGTAGTTCTGCCCAAAATGAATTTTAGAATCCTCTGCATCGATCATTCACTGGAACATCACTGTGAATGGTTATAAAAGCTGGCTTTATGTTCTGTGATGAAAAATATGTCACATTACTTGCTGTTAAATCCCTTCTATTACCTCCCTAACAACCCAGCTAAACTCGCAACGGGACTGTTAATAACCCGTGGACACCAATATTATTTATTTCATGAAGTAACGTTTAAAAAAACATTGAGACAGATACATGGATAGGTAGGTTTAGAAGGATATGGGCCACTCGAAACGAGTATGTCCTCTCCTCTCCATAGGGTCGTCTACTTGTGGGTCTGCAGATGTCTGTAGAGGCCGATCCACGATCCACACACCCTAGTGCAACGTGGGCAGTGGAGACTGGCGGTGGTTGCTAGTCGTCGAGCCCCCTTCTCTCTCTCTCCTTACGGTGCTGTCACTTTGTCTCTGCGACACGGCGTAGTTCCGTTTCGTGACTCTTCCTGCTCCTTCCTGCACGGATTTCCTCCAGGAGCGCCTGTTCAGTGCAACGTGCTCCCAGTTGCTCGATGTGATGTGGGATTAGTGTAGATGGGGCACGTTGGTTAGCATGGGCAAGTTAGGTCGAAGGGCCTGTTTCCACGCCGTATGATTATGCACTGAGGTGCCGTGAAAAGCTTTGTTTTCATGTTCATAAATGATAGGAGCAGAATTAGGCCATTCAGCCCATCAAGTTGACTCTGCCATTCAATCGTGGCTGATCTATCTTTCCGTCTTAACCCCATTCTCCTGCCTTCTCTCCTGACATCCGTATCAATCAAGAATCTATCTCTAGCCTTCAAAATATCCATTGCGTTGGCCTCCACCACTTTCTGTGGCAAAAGCTATCCAGATACCGTACATTAAGGTTATAAAATAATTACTACCACTAACGGAGTGTTTGATCATGAATCATAAGTGTTTAATTGTCATATAAACCGCAATGAAATTCTGACTTGCTGCTCAATCTTAACTTGCAAAGCACCTTGGTTAGGTTTTAGCTCAGAGGTATTGATTAGGTAACTCATTGGTAATCAATTGCATTAATACCGTACACCTACTCATGCATGGTTGGAGATTTGGAATCAGTTTGAGTTTAGTTTATTGTCACGTGTAACGAGGTACAGCGAAAAGCTTTTGTTGCTTGCTAACAAGTCAGCGGAAAGACAATGCCTGTTTACAATTGAGACATTCTGGCCATAGAGGGCGTACAGAGAAGGTTCACCAGACTGATTCCTGGGATGTCAGGACTTTCAGATGAAGAAAGACTGGATAGACTCGGCTTGTACTCGCTAGAATTTAGAAGATTGAGGGGGGATCTTATAGAAACTTACAAAATTCTTAAGGGGTTGGACAGGCTAGATGCAGGAAGATTGTTCCCGATGTTGGGGAAGTTCAGGACAAGGGGTCACAGTTTAAGGATAAGGGGGAAATCCTTTAGGACCGAGATGGGAAAAACATTTTTCACACAGAGAGTGGTGAATCTCTGGAACTCTCTGCCACAGAAGGTAGTTGAGGCCAGTTCATTGGCTATATTTAAGAGGGAGTTAGATGTGGCCCTTGTGGTTAAAGGGATCAGGGGGTATGGAGAGAAGGCAGGTACAGGATACTGAGTTGGATGATCAGCCATGATCATATTGAATGGCAGTGCAGGATCGAAGGGCCGAATGGCCTACTCCTGCACCTATTTTCTATGTTTCTATGTTTCTATGTTTCACAGTGACTGGATACATGATAAGAGAATAATGTTTAGTGCAAGGTAAAGCCAGCAAAGTCCGATGAAAGATAGTCCGATAGTAGTTCAGGATCGCTCTCTGGTTGTGGACATGTCTAGAAGACATAAATAATCCAGACTTTCAGAATCAAATTCAGTTTTCACCTGAATATTTGTAGCTGGACATTATATTTGTTTCAGACAATTTAGGATATGAACTTCACAACAATCCCTAGTCTGAAGAAGGGTTTCGACCCAAAACGTTGCCTATTTCCTTCGCTCCATAGATGCTGCCTTACCCGTTGAGTTTCTCCAGCATTTTTGTCTACCCCAGTTTAAGACTCAGTTTGTGTAGAACAGACTAATGTGGGCATGAGCTAGGGTAACGCATGTAAATAGTAAGATTAAACGAGAACTTACCAGTTTGAAGTTTGATCTGTATTTTATGAGGAGTTACGATGAGGGATTACGTGAAGAACCCCGCCACGACGCATGCGTGTCATTCTTCAAAGCAGCGCTGTGAAATCACAGATAACTGTAATGACTAAACATAGTAAGATTAGAGAAGAGATACCAGTTAAGTATATGATCAAGAGTGGGAGCGGAGGGCACGTAATCCCTCATCGTAACTCCTCATAAAATACAGATCAAACTTCAAACTGGTAAGTTCTCGTTTAATCTTACTATTTTACTTCGGAGTCACGTGAGTGACTACGTGAAGATTTAAAAGCTCTGTGATTTCATGCCGTGGAAACGAGTCCATGCATCACGTCTGCCTTGATGACTGTAGGAGGAATTGTGTTAACATAATTTGGACATGAATTCGACATTGAAATCATAAAATTTGTTAACACAAAATTATAACCCCTTTTTATGGGTTTAAATTAATTTACAGAACTTAAAATTGTTTCTGCAAACGTTCCAGGTTTCATTACTGGTTTATTGTAAAATAATTGGAATGTTTTTCCCCCCCCAGACCATCCTGCTGCCTTGAGGATTTGGTCCATTGGGACATCCAACTGTATTGCTGCCGATGTAGCTGCAGCCCTGGTGGAATGAGATTTAAAATATTAGTATCCACCCCAGCCTGTGTTAGCACCTGTTTCAGCCATCTTGAGATGGTCTGGACCGTCACTCTTTTGTGTGGTTGCTTGTGGCTGACCAAAAAGTGCCTTCTCATTGCCTCTTAGGATTTTCGTTTTCACCATGTATAACGACAGATGTCTTACTATACACAGACGGTCATCTGTTGGGTATGACCTAAATTGTATATTGAGGCCTGCTGATCCCTGTCTGTTCTGCTTACTAACTCATAGATATGAAACGTAATATTTTCTGTTGAGGAAGTCATGTTGTCCAGTCTTAGTTTATGCAGTGACTGTACCCTTTGTGCAGTGACCAATGCCATTAGCATGACTGTTTTTAATGTCAGTCTGTGTAGGGACAGAGCTGTTGCTGGAGACCAATTCCTGAGCATCTTCAGGATAATAATTACATCCCATATTTGGGAGTACCTGGTTCTTGGGGGATTAGTATTAAAAATTCCCCTCATAAGTTTTGTTACCAGTGGGTGAGTCCCAACAGAGTAACGCTCTGTCCCCTGCCATAGGTAAGTCGATAGGGCACTTCTGGCGCAGTTGATGGCACTGTAACTGAGCCCCTCATCATAGTGGAGGCCTGCCAGATATTCCAGAACAGACGGGATGTTCATGTCTCTGTAGGTGATGTTGTTTTTATGGCAGTGCATCGCCCACTTCCTGATATAGACCAGATACTGTTTTTTGGTTGACTGTCTTTGGGCCGCCGAGATCATGTTCACTGTTCGGTCCGTCAGTCCCAGTTGTAGTAGAGGTGTTTTTATAACTCTACAAATTAATAAGTTCAAATGTTTATGGCATGGGTGGCTATCCCTTGTTACGGGATGTAGCAATAAATCTGGTCTATGTGGGATGGTGATACATGGTTCTAATACCATGTTTAATACCACTGGGAACCATGGTTGAGTAGGCCAATCGGGTACCACCAATACCAGACGCAGAGTCTTGTTGTATTTTCCTTAATACACGATTGATGAGGCAGAAAGGAGGGAATGCGTAAATAAACAATTCCCCCCCCCCCCCCCCCCCCCCAATGCAGCGAAAATGCATCTGTCGCCGCTGCCCCAGGGTCTGGATCCCATGAAACATAATTTGATAACTGGTGGTTAAGTCTGGATGCGAATAGATCGATATCTGGTGTTCCATATTTTGCTGTAATATCAGCAAATTCTTTTTTATTCAACATCCATTCGGTGTTTTTATTAAATTTGCGTGACCTGGTGTCTGTCACTCAATTTAGTCTTCCTGGTAGGTAAGTGGCTGATATCCAAATATCTCTCTGGATACACCATTGCCAAATTGTATTAGCCAGATTGTCACATGATGTCGATTTGTTTCCACCCATGTGGTTAATGTATGCTACCACGGTGGTATTGTCTATCTGTAGTCTAACATGCTGGTGATATGACCCAGTACAATATGACTTTAGGCCATGGAATGCACCCAACATTTCCAGGTAGTTTATGCCCAGTGTGAGTAATAATGATGCCTCCTGAGCAGTCCATCTACCTCCACAGCTGGTGATGGTATTGGTGGCTCCCCACCCAAGTGCACTGGCATCAGTTTGTAGTACCATGGAAGGGTTACTGACAATGATTGGATTGGAACAAAGTCAGATGTTATCTACCCACCATTTTAGTTCCATTTTAGCTTGATTGGTAGTTTCATAGGTCTGTCAAAGTGACCTGCATTAATTTAGAGTGCTTGTATTTTTGCTCTCTGTAAGTTTAGGTAATGTAGAGGTCCAAATTGTGTGGCTGGAAAGGCAGCCACCATTTTGCCAATTACATTTGCTACCAATCTGATGGATGGTTTGCTGATGTCAATGAGGTTATTGCAAGCCTCTATTAAATCTCTAGCCTTTCCCTTAGGCAGAGTCACCGACATGTGAACTGAGTCAATGGTGAAACCCCAAATAGTCCATAGTAGTGGAAGGCGTTAGTTTAGATTTAACTGGATGGATAATAAATCCCAGTTTTTTAAATAACTGTTTTGTGGCTGTTACAGTTTGTTTGGCCAATTCCAAAGTTTTGCCCACAATGAGTATGTCATTTAAATATGCCATGACCATGTGTTTACGTTTCCGTAGAGACGCTAGGGCTGGTTTCAAAATTTTTGTGAACAGCCTGGGGCTGATGATAAACCATTTGGCAGTGCTTTATACTGCCATGTGTTGCATCCAGTTGAATTTTAAGTAACATCTGTTGTCACCTCGTATAGGCACTGAATAGTAAGCATCTTTTAAATCGATGCTGTCCATGAAGTAACCTTTGGAAATTAATTGTTTAGCAGTAACAAAGGTTTCCATTTTGTCAGATCTATGATGATGCGACAACCACCATCTTTTTTGTTTTTGATAAATATATTGGACACGAATTCTAATGGTTCGTGTTGAGTTTTCTCAATTACATCTTTTATGTAAAGCCGCTCCAGTTCAGCTTGCGCTTTTGATTTTTCTTTATCAGAAGGCACGAACATTCGGTTCAGTATATGTTGAACTGGAGGGCTGTACTTGTGTATAAACTCTATTGTATATCCCTGGATACTGCTTAAGATGTAAGTATCGGTTGTTAACATGCTCCATGCCTTCAGAAAAGAGTGTAATCTCCACCCAACCTCCATGCTCCCTGTATTTTGTAGGGGACCAGACCCACCTACCTCCATAGTTACTAGTGGCAGGTTTACTTCTTTTTGTAGGTTCTTCGCTGCTGTTGTTGCGCTGGTGTCTGGATTTTCGGTTTGGTTGGTGTTGGAGGTCCCCGCATCTTCCAAGAAGGCCGGCCTGGGCCATGGCCTAAAAAGACTCATGTTTTGAGTACCGGGCCCTCGAGCTTTCACCAGTTCTGCTGGTGGGTGCGTAGGGGTGCTGTCCAGTAGTTCTCTTGTTCCTGCACCCCTTGCACACTTGTCTTTCCTTCTGCGGACCCCTCTTCCAGGTCAGCCCAGAACTGACCCGCAGTGCTCCCCTCTGATGAGGTAGAAGCACTGTGCAGCCCTTCAAGAGGTACTGCTGTGGGTTTATCATAGGGCCCACAGTGACCCGACTCCATCTCCCGGAGTCTGTCACATTGGAACAAATGCTCCAACACACTGCTCCATCCGGCTCCAGCGCTCTCGGGCGCTGGCCGCCCGCGGTTGTTCAAAGTCGGACTCCTCTGAGTCCACGACCTTGTTTGTTTTTGTGTCTAGCCTTACTGCCCGGCCGCGTGGATCTGGCCGGTGCGGAGGCGACATCGGGCACAGCTGATCCCACTATCGGTGATCCGAGTGCCGCTGGCTGCTGCTGGCTGCCCGCTGCTCCGCGGTCCTCCCTCACCAGCTTTGTCCTTACTGCCCTTCCGTGGAGTGGATCTGGCCGGTGCGGAGGCGACATCGGGCACAGCTGATCCCACTAGCGGTGATCCGAGTGCCGCTGGCTGCTGCTGGCTGCCCGCTGCTCCGCGGTCCTCCCTCACCAGCTTTGTCCTTACTGCCCTTCCGTGGAGTGGATCTGGCCGGTGCGGAGGCGACATCGGGCACAGCTGATCCCATCTAGCCCACCAGCTTTGTCGCAGCCCGTTGGTTTCTCCACCTGTAATCAGCATGGTAAAAACACAAAAAGACCCCAGCTCTTACCTGCAGGTCCAGGTTAAAATTGTCGCTACGGGGGAACGTCGTTCCACCCCATCTACTGCCGTTTTTGACTTGTCCAAAAGGTCGACGGCCCCATTCTGAATAGTCTCCCGCCTGGCCGTGGTGTTCTGGCCGGCGCGGGACCAAATGTCGGCACAGCTGATCCCTTACGGGGCTTGTGCCTTCAGCTGCTGCTGGCTCCCGCAACTTCGTGGTCCTCCCCAGCCAGCTTCACTCGCAGCACTTGTGGACACTATTTTGTCCAGCTTCCCCCCCTGTGAAAAAAAAGCGCGGGGAACAAAACTACCGCAGAGTAAATTTCTTACCTGCAGGTCGCGGTTTCAAACTTACCGCTGCGGGGGAACGCTCCCCCCGCCTGTCGTTTCGTAAGCGTGAAGCGATATGACACGCATGCGTCGTGGCGGGGTTCTTCACGTAGTCACTCACGTGACTCCGAAGTAAAATGACTATCGAGCAAAGCTAATTGAAAGCTATTTTTACAAATGAGTTAAACGTGCTCCTGTAACAAGACCAGAGTGAGGTGTTAATTGCAATGACATGGGAAGGAATTATTTCTCTCGTCAAGGTGAAAATGAAAGGCCAAGCGAGGTCTGATGAAACCTGGCCAAAGCAATCAATAGTATTTAATGGGGACAGGCAGCATCTCTGGATAGAAGGAATGGGTGACGTTTCGGGTCGAGACCCTTCTTCAGACGTTCAGGGGGCCTTCTTCAGGGTCTGAAGGAGGGTCTCGACCCGAAACGTCACCCATTCCTTCTATCCAGAGATGCTGCCTCCAGCAGAGTTACTCCAGCATTTTGTGTCTATCTTCGGTGTAAACCAGCATCTGTAGGTTCCTACACACACAGATGTGAACCAAGTTTTCTTTTATTGTTTAATTTGATGCTGCCAGGTTGTATATTCCAAAAGAAGCTGTAAAATGTACAAGCAGTGGAATTTACATTTAGATTGAGTTCGAGCCATAAATATTACATCATCCAGGGTTACCACCTTGAAGGTAGCCACTATATTTAGGATGAAATATTATGGTAAAGAAGTGTTGTAGGCATGGACAAGAATACAAAATGGACTTGCGTGCCAATAGCCAATAGCCAATAGACAATAGACAATAGACAATAGGTACAGGAGTAGGCCATTCGGCCCCTCGAGCCAGCACCGCCATTCACTGTTATCATGGCTGATCACCCCCAATCAGTACCCCGTTCCTGCCTTCTCCCCATATCCCCTGACTCCGCTATCTTTAAGAGCCCTATCTAACTCCCTCTTGAAAGCATCCAGAGAACCGGCCTCCACCGCCCTCTGAGGCAGAGAATTCCACAGACTCACAACTCTCTGTGAGAAAGTGTTTCCTCATCTCCGTTCTAAATGGCCTACCCCTTATTCTTAAACTGTGGCCCCTGGTTCTGGACTCCCCCAGCATCGGGAACATGTTTCCTGCCTCTCGCGTGTCCAATATTGAAGTTTGTAAGTTCTCGGAGCAGAATTAGGCCGTTCGGCCCATCGAGTCTACTCTGCCATTCAATCAGTGCTGATTTATCTTTCCCTCACAACGGCAGGTTGGCTGGATGGCAGAAGACAAAGAGTGGCAATAAAGGGGCTTTTTCTGGTTGGCTGCCAGTGACCAGTGGAGTCGGGTGCTGGAGCCGCTGCTCGTCACGTTGTATATTTACGATTTGGATGAGGGGGGTTGAAGGCTTTGTGGCCAAGTTTGCAGATGATACGAAAATAGGTGGAAGGGCAGGCAGTGTAGAGAAAGCAGGGACTTTGCAGAAGGACTTGGACAGGTTGGGAGAGTGGCCAGATAAGTGGCAATGGAATATAGTGTAGCAAAGTGTGGAGTCATGCATTTTGGTAGTAGGAATAAAGGCGTAGATTATTTTCTGAATGGGGAGAGAATCCAGAAGTTGGAGGCGCAAAGGGACTTGGTGCAGGATTTCCAAAAAAGTTAATCTGCTGGTCGTTGTTGCCTTATAGTGCTTACAGCGCCAGAGGCCCGGGTTCGATCCTGGGTACGGGTGTTGTCTGTACGGAGTTTGTACGTTTTCCCCTTGACCTGCGTGGGTTTTCTCCGAGAACTTTGGTTTCCTCCCACACTCCAATAAGAGTACAGGTTTGTAGGTTAATTGGTTTGCTATCAAAGTAAATTGTCTCTAATGTAAAGGGCCTGTCCCATGGCAATTTTTTCGGTGACTGCCGGCATCATTGACTGACGTGTCATGTCACTGAAAAATGAGCGGCGTGATGGCGTGGCGCGGCGTGATGGCGTGACGCGGCGTGATGGCGTGGCGCGGCGTGATGGCGTGGCGCGGCGTGATGGCGTGACGCGGCGTGATGGCGTGACGCGGCGTGATGGCGTGACGCGGCGTGATGGCGTGACGCGGCGTGATGGCGTGACGCGGCTTGATGGCGTGACGCGGCGTGATGGTGTGACGCGGTGTGATGGCGTGACGCGGCGTGATGACATATTGACGCGCGGTGTTTTTTCAAGTTTCGCAACATTTTTTTTGTCGCCGCTGGATTTTGAAATGTTCGAAATCTTTTGGCGACACTGATATGACGCCGACAGTCGGCGACAAAATCGCCAAGTGGGACAGACCCTTTAGTGTGCGGTGATATCTCTGGTCTGTGTGGACTCGATGGGCCAAAGGCACTGTATCCGCGCTGTATCTCTAAGCCAAACTAAACATGTACTAATCAAGAATCTGTCAATCTCCGCTTTAAAAGTAGCCAATGACTTGACCTCCGCAGCTGCCTGTGGCAATGAATCCCACACATTCACCACCCTCTCTCCTCCTGTTCCTACATTTAAGATAGAAAACAAAAGGACACAAAATGCCGGAGTGACTCAGCGGGTCAACGAAAAGCTAAGAGTGATGTCGTAGCTACAGATGTTAATGGTTTTATTGAAAGATACAGCATGGAAACAGGCCCTTCGGCCCACTGAGTCCATGCCGACCACCGATCATCGATCACCCATTCATCCTATTTTTGCATCCACTCCCTACACACTAGGGGGCAATTTACAGCCCAATTAACCTGCAATCCCGCACGCCTTTGGTATGTGGGAGGAAACCGGAGCACCCGGAGGACGCCCATGCTTTCTGAAGAAGGGTCTCGACCCGAAACGTCACCCGTTCCTTCTCTCCATAGATGCTGCCTGTCCCGCTGAGTTACTCCAGCTTTTTGTATCTATTTTTAGGGAATATACTCTCTCTGTAAAAGCAATGGGCTTCAGGTTTATCTTTAAGTAAACCACAAACTGCGAGAGTCCTTTTGTTAAATTTTATACCACTCATTTTCTGTTTTTATTTTTTTTCCATTCCAGCCATGATTTTTTTAACTTTTGGGCTTAATATTCCTAAAGCATTCATCATTATAGAAACCAATTTATTCTATGTCAGGAATGAAGTTTGATTCATTGATAGGCTCCATTGAAAACATAAATCACACGACGCACTTCAAATTTAAGATGCTTTGGCACTAGCCTGCTATTTGGACTCATTCCTTCACTGATCTTTGTTTCTGAGGAAATGATATTTAACATTATTACTGTGCTTACTTCAGGATGGATTTGTGCTAAAGTCTCGATCACTATTGATCATTATCCATTGTCGTTATTTCGATTAGCACGGGTGTCTGGGGTTATGGGGAGAAGGCGGGAGATATGGAGTTGAGAGGGATGGATAGATCAACACGATTGAATGGCGTAGTAGACTTGATGGGCCGAATGGCCTCATTCTGCTCCTAGAACTTAAGAACACAAACTTTTCCTGATGATCCCACTCGAGAGCATCATCGAATGCCTTCCATCACAAGGTTAAGACCAGAAGACCGTTCCAGATACTCCAATGACGCTGAAGAGTGTTCTCCCGACGCCGGAACTCCATCATCCGGCGAGAGGGCCTATGATATCAGGCCGCCGTTGCGGCGACTGCAGAGGCCTCAAATAGGCCCCGACCTCGGCTGAACTAAGAGGAGGAGGACTGGACTTTTTTAGTGCCTTCCCTCACAGTGGAAAGTGTTGATTCTGCTGTGGGGGGACATTCATGTTAAATTCTATAGTGTGTTGTGTCTTTTTTATTTTTTTATTTTATATGGATGTATGGTAATCTGATCTCTTCTCTGTGAAACACTTTGGCTTCAATGTGATTTGATTTAAAAGTGCTATTTAAATAAAAAGTTACTTACTATTACTAGAAGACCCAGGAGCAGTTTAAATTGTTAACTTTGACAAAATATATTTTATAAACAAGTTGACTGGTGTCATCTTCAGGAAATCATAACTCTTTGATCAGTGCCAGAGTTGACAGGCAAAGGACTAGCCAATGTAAGAAATACTGGAAGATCTTGCAGGAATGCTCTGCACAGTACAAGTCTCCATTTTGGCAGAAGACATGGAAGCAATTTTAGGACATTTGGCCCATCGAGTCTACTCCTCCATTCGATCACGGCTGATCTGTTTTCTTCCTCCCAACCCCATTCTACTGCCCTCTCACCCTAACCTGTGATGCCCTTACTAATCAAGAACCTATCAATCTCTGCATGAAAAATACCCAATGTCTTGGTCTCCATTGCCGTCTGTGGCAATGAATGGCAGAGGAGGGTTCAACTACAACATATAAAGGATATTTTGTTGGGTATATTGGGACGTGGATAGGAAAGACACAAGGGATAATGGACAAACACAAGGCAACATGACATACAGTGACAGTTACGAATGACACAGAAAACACTAAACATTAATAATAATAAAACATGAATGATAAAACACCATTGATCAAGCATGTGGACCCACAAAATACCAGATCAAAGGGAGGCTACAGATTTTTGGCTGTTGAGTAGAGCATCTACTCGTGGATAAAAACAGTTTTTATGTCTGGCTGTGGCAGCTTTGACAGTCCGGAGTCGCCTTCCAGAGGGAAGTGATTCAAAGAGTTTGTGGCCAGGGTGAGAGGAGTCAGAGATGATCTTGCCCGCTCGCTTCATGGCCCTGAAGGGTGACCTTTTCACACAAAGGATGGTGGGTGTATGGAACGAGCTGCCAGTGGAGGTAGTTGAGGCTGGGACTATCCCAACGTTTAAGAAACAGTTAGACAGGTACATGGATAGGACGGGTTTGGAGGGATATGGGCCAAACGCGGGCAGGTGGGTCTAGTGTAGCTGGGACATGTTGGCTGTCGTGGGCAAGTTGGGCCGAAGGGCCTGTTTATACCCTGTATCACTCTATAACTCTATGACAGCGCCAAAGCTGGAGTTACTCAACGGGACAGGCAAAGAAGGAATGGGTGGCGTATCAGGTCGAGACCCTTCTTCAGCCTGGTTAGGGATAAGGGAAACGAGAGATATAGACAGTGATGTGGAGAGATCAAAAACAATACATGAAAGATATGCAAAAACGTAATGATGATAAAGGAAACAGGCCTTTGTGAGTTGTTTGTTGGGTGAAAATGAGAAGCTGGTGCGACCTGGGTGGGGGAGGGATGGAGAGGGACTACGTTGCTTTTTACAGGCATGCGAGACGGATGCTTCCACTGTCCAGTCTAAACATGAATTTTCCCTGATCACACTCGTGTTTCTTCACACAAAGGGTGGTGGGTGTACGGAACATGCTGCCAGACCAGGCAGTTCATGCAGGGACTATCCCAACATTGAAGAAACATTTAGACAGGTACATGGATAGGATACCTTTACAGGGATAGGTTGGACCGAAGGGCCTGTTTCCACACTGTATCACGCTGTGACTCTATGAAGACTTGGATTAACAGGGAACTGCAGATAGTCATACAGCTTGGAAACAGGCCCTTCGGCCCAACTAGTCCCTGTAAATATCCTATCCATGTACCTGTCTAAGGCCCATACCGACCAACATGTCCCATCTACACTAGTTCCATCTTCCTGCATTTAGCCCATATCCCTCCAAACCTGTCCTATCCATTTACCTATCCAAATGTATCTTGAATGTTATGATAATAGCTGCCCCAACTACCTCCTCTGGCAGCTGGTTCCATACACCCACCACCCTTGTAAAAAGGTTACCCCTCAGGTTCCTTTTAAATCTTTTCCCCCCCTCACCTTAAACCTATGTCCTCTGGTGCTCAATTCCTCTACCCTCGGTATAAGACTTTATGTATTTACCCGATCTATTCCCCTCACGATCTTGTACAACTCTATAAGATCACCCCCATATTCCTGCACTCCAAGGGATAAAGGTCAAACTTCCCCGTAGCTCGTGACCTTGAGCCCTGGCTACATCCTCTGCACCTTGTTCAGCTTGAACCAGAAATATTAAAATTCATGACAAGAGCAAACTTCAGCGCTAACTCCAGTGTGGGCAGTCACGGTGGCGCAGCGGTAGAGGTGCTGCCTTACAGCAAAAAATGCAGCGCCAGAGACCCGGGTTCGATCCTGACCACGGGCGCTGTCTGTACGCAGTGTGTACGTTCTCCCCGTGACCGCGTGGGTTTTCTCCCGGTGCTCCGGTTTCCTCCCGCACTCCAAAAATGTACAGGTTAGTAGGTTAATTCGCTTGGTATAAATGTAAATTGTCCCCAAGTGTGTGTAGGACAGTGTTAGTGTGCGGGGATCGCTGGTCGGCATGGACTCGGTGGGCTGAAGGGCCTGTTTCCGTGCTGGATCTCTAAACTAAACTAAACTGGGACAGAATAAGACCAGCTAGGATACATACATAGCTGGTGCTTTGTCTAATTACATCAAGGAGTATTCTTCCAGCTGATCACTTCATATTATAACCATCAGAAAGCAATGCCCGACTGCAATTTTCACTTAAAATATACTGCCAGTGATAATGAGGGATTAGTGAACAGAACTGTGTGGAGTTTTTTTATCAACACAAGCAAAACCAAGGAACTGATTGTGGACTTTGGAAGGAGTAGGAGGGGGACCCACAGCCCCATTTATGTCAGCGGGTCGATGGTTGAAAGGGTCAAGAACTTCAAATTCCTGGGCGTGCACATCTCTGAAGATCTTTCCTGGTCCGAGAACACTAATGCAATTATCAAAAAAGCTCATCAGCGCCTCTACTTCCTGAGAAGATTACGGAGAGTCGGATTGTCAAGGAAGACTCTCTCTAACTTCTACAGGTGCACAGTAGAGAGCATGCTGACCGGTTGCATCGTGGCTTGGTTCGGCAATTTGAGCGCACTGGAGAGGAAAAGACTACAAAAAGTAGTAAACACTGCCCAGTCCATCATCGGCTCTGACCTTCCTTCCATCGAGGGGATTTATCGTAGTCGCTGCCTCAAAAAGGCTGGCAGTATCATCAAAGACCCACACCATCCTGGCCACACACTCATCTCCCTGCTACCTTCAGGTGGAAGGTACAGGAGCCTGAAGACTGCAACAACCAGGTTCAGGAATAGCTACTTCCCCACAGCCATCAGGCTATTAAACCTGGCTCAGACAAAACTCTGATTATTAATAACCACTTTCTGTTATTTGCACTTTACCAGTTTATTTATTCATGTGTGTATATATTTATATCATGGTATATGGACACATTTATCTGTTTTGTAGTAAATGCCTACTATTTTCTGTGTGCTTAAGCAAAGCAAGAATTTCATTGTCCTATACAGGGACACATGACAACTCACTTGAACTTGAACTTGAACTTGAACTTGAACTTGAGTCTGGTGAAAATTACCAGTCTACATGTTTCCTTTCCATTCTCTGTCATCGTGTCATTGAGTGATACAGCGGGGAAGCAGGCCCTTCGGCCCAACTTGCCCACACCAAACAACATGCCCCGTCTACACTGTCAAGATGCATCACGGCTTGCTTTGGGAACAGCTCCATCCAAGGCCGCAAGAAATTGCAGTAAATTGTGGACGTGGCCCAGACCATCACACAAACCAACCCCCCTTCCATTGACTCCATTTACACCTCACGCTGCCGCGGCAAGGCCAATATCAATCAATCAATATCAGTTTTATTCGTCACTTGCACATAAAGTGCAAGTGAAATTAATTTGCCAGCAGCGGTACAATGAAAAAAGAACACACAAAAACACAATAAAAATTTAACACAAACATCCGCCACAGCATTCATTACTGTGGTGGAAGGCACAACATTTGGCCAGTCCTGCTCCATTTTCACCCGTGGTTGGGACCTCAACCCTCCGCAGTCGCCGCTGCGGGCGTCCAGGTGTGTAGACAAGGCAAAGTCCAGATAAAGTCCAGGTAAGTCCTGAATCGGTGCCTCCCCACCGGAGACCGCGGCTTCTGGTTGGTGTAGACCGCAGGCCGGCAGTCGAAGATCTAAAGACCCTGCCCCTCCGCAGCCAGAAGCACCGCAGACCGCAGGGCCGGCAGTCGGAGCTCCTCTCCTGAGGTCCCCGGCGAGGGACCCCGCTCCTGATGGTAAGTCCCCGCCACGCCCGCGGTAGAAGTAGGCCGCGGGCCGGCGGTCAGAGCTTCTTCTCCTCCCGGGTCCTCAACGAGGGATCCCAGCAGCATAATCAAGGACGAGTCGCACCCTGGCCACTCCCTCTTCTCCCCTCTCCCATCGGGCAAGAGGTACAGAAGTGTGAAAACGCACACCTCCAGATTCAGGGACAGTTTCTTCCCAGCTGTTATCAGGCAACTGAACCATCCTACCACAACCAGAGTGCAGTCCTGAACTACTATCTACCTCATTGGTGACCCTCAGACTATCCTTGATCGGACTTTGCTGGCTTTACCTTGCACTAAACGTTACTCCCTTATCATGTATCTATACACTGTGAATGGCTCGATTGTAATCATGTATTGTCTTTCTGTTGACTGGATAGCACGCAACAAAAGCTTTTTACTGTACCTCGGTACACGTGACAATAAACTAAACTGACTGACCAGACTGACACACCTGCCCGCATTTGGCCCATGTCCCTGTAAATCTGTCCTATCCATGCACCTGTCTAACTATTTCTTAATCATTATGGTAGTAAATGCAGGAAACATGTTCCCGATGTTGGGGGAGTCCAGAACCAGGGGCCACAGTTTAAGAATAAGGGGTAAGCCATTAAGAACGGAGAAGAGGAAAAACTTTTTCACACAGAGAGTTGTGAGTCTGTGGAATTCTCTGCCTCAGAGGGCGGTGGAGGCCGGTTCACTGGATACTTTCAAGAGAGAGTTAGATAGGGCTCTTAAAGATAGCAGAGTCAGGGGCTATGGGGAGAAGGCAGGAACGGGGTACAGATTGTGGGTGATCAGCCATGATCACGTTGGCGGTGCTGGCTCGAAGGGCCGAATGGCCTACTCCAGCACCTATTGTCTATTGTCCACTACCTCCTCTGGCAGTTCGTTACATTTACCCACTAGCCTTTGTATTAAAAAGTTACACCTCAGGTTCTTATTAAATCTTTCCCCCCTCATCTTAAATATGAATCATGTGCAGCCTCACCTTAAACCAATGTCCTCTGGTTCTCGATTCCCCTACTCTCATTTTATTTCCTTCCTCAACCTCTTCTGCATTTGCAGTTTTGTGGACAGTTCTGGTCGCCCCATTAGAGGAAAGATGTGGAGTGATTGGAGAGGGTGCAGACGGGAATGACCAGAAAGCAGCCTGGGTTAGAAGGTATTCGCTAGAAAGAGAGGTAGTTTTCTCTTGAGGGTTGGAGGTTGCGGCAAGGCCTGTTACAAAGTATGTAAAACTTATTTTCAGCTGGCAGAACCGTTGATCCGGGTTCGATCCTGACCTCGGGTGCTGTCTCTATGGAGTTTGCACGTTCTCCCCATGACCCCGAGGGCTTTCTACGATTGCTTCGGGCTCCTCCCACATTCCAAACGTTTGACGGTTAATTTTTAGTTTAAAGATACAGCACGGAAACAGGCCCTTCGGTCCACCAAATCCACGCCGGCCAGCGATCCCCGCACATTAACGCTATTCTATACACACCAGGGAAAATTTACAATTTTAATTTGTCGCCAGTGTGTGAGGAATCTGGAGCACCCGGAGAAAACCCACACAAGTCACGGGGGGAACGTACAAACTCCACCCGTAGTCAGGATCGAACCCGGGTCTCTGGGGCTGTGAGCACTGTAAGGCAGCAACTCTACCGCTACACCACCATGCCACTCTAATGAATTGGCACCTATAGTTTGTCCCTGATCTGTAGGGAGTGGCTGAGAACATGCAATAACACAGAGCTAGTGTTTAGTCTATTTGTTGTCACTTGCACCGAGATAAAGTGAAAAGCTTTTGTTGCGTGCTAACCAGTCAAAGAAAATACTATGCATGCAGTCCGCAGTCTACAGATAAGGCATAAAGGGTTAGGTAGGCGGCGCGACTCTCGTCAGCAGCGGCTTCTGCAGTCCGTCTGCGTTTTTATTATTTTATGTCTATGTTTTTATGTAGTTTTTGTTATTTTTTGTTGGGGTATGTGTGTGGGGGGGTGGGGGTGGTGTGGGGGGGAGGGGGTAACTTTTAAATCTCTCCCTGCACGGGAGACCCGACCTTTTCTTTGTCGGGTCTCCGTTGTCGTTGGGGCTGCAACGAGGAGCGGCCTCCAACAGGAAGACCGGGGGCTGTGGTGCCGACTACTCACCTCACCGTCGCGGAGCTGGCCGAGTCCAGAGCGGGTGGAGCTGTGGTGGACGCTGCTGCGACCCGACCCCCGGAGATTCGGTGGCTGCAACTACGGGTTTGGCGGACAGTGACACCGGGAGCCCGCGGGTCCCTGGAGGGAGACCGCTTTTCGGGGCTTCCGCAGCGGCGACTTCTCCCGCCCGAGTTGCGGGGTTGAAGAGCTCCTGGAGCGGGGCCTTACAGCACCGCCCCGCACGGCTTGGAATGGCTGCGGGACTCTGCGAGCGCGCGCCGGGGGCTCTAACACCAAGACCCGGTGCGCGACCTTGCTTCACCCGGCGTGGCTTTAATGGCCACGGGACAATCGCCATCGCCCGCCGGGGGCTTTGACTTTGACTTTGACTCTGACATCGGGGGGGAGAGTGCAGTGGAGAGAGAAGTTTTTTTGGCCTTCCATCACAGCAATGTGATGGATGTTTATGTAAATTATGTTGTGTCTTGGGTCTATTTGTTTGTAATGTATGGCTGCAGAAACGGCATTTCGTTTGGACCTCAAGGGGTCCAAATGACAATAAATTGAATTGTATTGTATTGTATTGTAAGAAGGAACTACAGATACTGGAAAATCGAAGGTAGACAAAAGTACTGGAGAAACTCAGCGGGTGATGGCTAGTAGGGTGGAAGGTGAGGGCTAGGGGGACTCTGCCCTTGTTACGAGTGGGGGGATGGGGAGAGATAGCAGTGTTATGGGGTATTGAAGAGACCCTGGTGAGAGCCTCATCTATAGTGGGGAGGGGGAACCACCGTTCCCTGGATAATGAGGACATTTCCGATGCCCTGGTGTGGAGAGGCTGCGTAGACGGAGGCATAAAGGGTTATATCCTGCAACTTTTAGTGCAAGGTATAACATTGAACAGGCAGGCGTGAAGGGGTAATCGGTGGCCTCGGTGGGCCCAAGAGTCTTATTCCTTGCTGTATCTCTAAGACCATAACCAGAAAAACACTGCAGACGCCGAGGGAATGATATATTCACAATCAGTAATGTCCAGCTGTGTTTGCAAAGGTCACTGATGCTGAGCTAATGAAAAACTAATCACTTTTCCACTGCTGCAGGGAACTGCAGAGAAGGAGAACTGTGCAGGAAGGAACTGCAGACCCTGGTTTAAACCGAAGATAGACACAAAAAGCTGGAGTAGCTCAACAGGACAGGCAGCATCTCTGGAGAAAAAGGAATGGGTGACGTTTTTCGGGTCGAGACACGAAGGTCTGAAGAAGGACCCTTGTCCCGAATTGTCAACTTTTCCTCTTCTCCAGAGATGATGTCGAACCCTCCGAGTTACTCCAGCTTTTTGCACCAATCCAGAGAAGCAAAGGTTGCAGTTTCCACATCTCGCCTCTGGTCTTCATTCATATGATTGTCGATAGCTGTGACCCCTTCCAACCCTTCACTCGCCAGAATTTAGAAGATTGAGGGGGGATCTTATAGAAACTTACAACATTCTTAAGGGGTTGGACAGGCTAGATGCAGGAAGATTGTTCCCGATGTTGGGGACGTCCAGGACAAGGGGTCACAGTTTAAGGATAAAGGGTAAATCCTTTAGGACCGAGATGAGAAAAACATTTTTCACACAGAGAGTGGTGAATCTCTGGAACTCTCTGGCACAGAAGGTAGTTGAGGCCACAGTTCATTGGCTATATTTAAGAGGGAGTTAGATGTGGAACTTGTGGCTAAAGGGACCAGGGGGTATGGAGAGAAGGCAGGTACAGGATACTGAGTTGGATGATCAGCCATGATCATATTGAATGGCGGTGCAGGCTCGAAGGGCCGAATGGCCTACTCATGCACCTATTTTCTATGTTTCTATGTTTCAGGGCCTGACAACATCTCACAGCAAGCCCCCAAACCTCCACGGTTACGACAGACGGTTACATTACTGCAGTAAGAATGGAATAATGGATGACGTGCAATCAGAGAACTGAGCAAAAGCCTTCTTGTTTTGTTGCTCAGAATGCCATCGATTCTAAAGCAAATCACATCATACTACAAAGCACATTGTTGAAACTGCTTATCATTGCCATAGAACATGGAAGAAAAGCTCTGAGGCTCCCTTTCATCAGAATATTAATCTTAAATATTTATGGTAATACCAGGATTTTCTTTTTGTTCGTCGTGGATTTCAATCCAACCTTGAATAAAAATTCTCCAGATTTATTCTCTCTCTTTCTCTTTGAAACACGATGCTGCTCCATTGAGTATTTAAATATGAATCAGATAGAGCTAAATCCAATTATTTTGAGAAAGGAATTAAGCTGAAATATCTTTCTCCCTAGTTCAGTTGAAATATTTATTCATTTAGTGTTCTGTTTCTTTCACTTTAATTAGGAGTTATTGCTGGTTAATAATTTCAAGAAAGCGGAAGCAGTCATGTGAAGGGGCTGTCCCACTTGGACGACCTAATCTGCGAGTTCTGGCGAGTTTTCCCTCGACTCATACTCGCAGCGTGGTCGACACAAGGTCGTAGGAGGTCTTCGTAACTCTCCTTCACGCTCGAGAGTGGTCTCCGCGTACTCGAGGCCTCAGCTAGGTCGCGGCGTTTTTTCAATATGTTAAAAAATGCCAGCGAGTAAAAAAAGGTCGCCATGGAAAAAAAACGATACTTTTTTTTACTCGTAGGTTTAGTCGTAGTAGGTCGTAGTAGGTCGGCATGTTAGTCGTAGGTAATCGAGGGTAGTCGAAGGTAGTCGTAGATAGTCTTCAACATAGTTGAAGGGAGGTTGAAGGGAGGTCGAAGGGAGGTCGAAGGGAGATCGAAGGAGGTCGTCTTCACTTTCCACTATTCGGTGTTCAATTTTCCCAAAGTTAGTCGTAGCTAGTCGTAGCTAGTCGAAGCTGGTCTTCAACATAGTCAAAGGAGGTTGAAGGAGGTCTTCAACATGTCATTTTTTCAAACTGTTCTAAACTCGCCAATTAGTTCGCCCAAGTGAGACAGCCACTTTAGACTTGTTGAATTAGCACATTCAGAACACAAAGTGCTGGTGTAACTCAGCGGATCAGATAGCATCTCTGGAGGACATGGATAGGTGATGTTTTGGGTCGGGACCCTTCTGCATGCTATTCCCAAGTGTGAAAACGCACACCACCAGATTCAGAGACGGTTTCTTCCCAGCTGTTATCAGGCAACTGAATCATCCTCCCGCAACCAGAGAGCAGTGCTGAACTCCTATCTACCTCATTGGTGACCCTCGGACTATCCTTGATCGGACTTTGCTGACTTTACCTTGCACTGAACGTTATTCCATTATCATGTATCTGTACACTGTGCATGGCTCGATTGTAATCATGTATTGTCTTTCTGCTGACTGGTTAGCACACAACAAAAGCTTTTCACTGTACCTCGGTTCACGTGACAATAAACTAAACTAAACTGAGGCTTTTCAACACTTCAATAACCAAGTCCCCATTGTTTCATCTTTAACATGGTCATCGGGAGAGGCAAGAGTGTTTTATGGTCTTATGTCCCAGACAGATCAATGAAGTATTTACTTGCAGCAACACAACAGAGTATGTAAACATAGTACACTGTAAACATTATGATAACCAGTACCGAAGAGTGGCCATTACCATAAATCTCCGAGTTCGAATCCGGGCAAACTCGGGAGAGCTCTTGGAAAGAACTCGTACCGTGGGACAGGGCTTTAATTGTGCAAAAAGACAAAACCAATGCCCCCCTTCTCTGCCGAGGTGCTGCCTGACCCGCTGAGCTAAACCCTTGTCCCACTGTACGAGTTCATTCCAAGAGCTCTCGCTGTCACAGTCTGCCCTCTCCTCATTCTCATCCACTTCACCTCCCAGTACATTTCCACCGGTCCCTCCTTCTCCTCGCCTGCCACTCCCCTCTCATCAGCCCAACTCTCCTCACCTGTTGCACTCAGTTGCCTCTGATCACCAATTAACCCGGTATATAGACTCTCCTCACCGTTCACACAGTGCCAGATTGTTCTCAGCATTCATGCAAGACTCTCCAGCGATTTCCCGACTTCCTGCCTGGCTTCGACTCTCCTTTCGTCTGTCCCTCGCTGGTTTGTTTGCATCGTGTGTTGGATCTCCTGGTTACCGGACCTTCCGCTACCCCGACTACGTCTCCTGCCTGCCCCTCTTCGGAACCCTCGCTCAATCCTGAGCCTCTGTGTGAGTACGGTGTACCCATTCCTGTGTTACTACTCTGTGTTACAGTATCGTAATTAAGTTCGTTACCAACTATACCTGCCTGATTCTGTGCTGCTATTGGGTCCAAGCTATACCCGTTACAGTACAATCTGGCCAACAATGGACTCAGCGCACACAACGTCTCCGTCAAACCGCTTCGAGAGGATTGAGCACACGCTCATGCAGCACGAAGCTATGCTCACTGCCTCCAACTCCGAGGTTCGACAGGCTGTGTCTAACCAAGAGCAAGCATTGGTTGCACTAGCCACACCCCATGCTTCGCCTCCGGCTCCGACAGCACCAGCTCCCGGTCCGCCAGGACCATCACCTGAGCCCCGGGTGGGAACCCCGGAGCGCTACGCTGGAGACCCGGAGGGCTGCAACCCATTCATCACGAACTGTTCCATTCTCTTCGCCCTACAGCCCTACACCTTCGCCCAGGAAGCGGTGAGAGTGGCGTTTACCATTAATCACCTGACTGGCAGAGCTCGGCTGTGGGGAACGGCTGAATGGGAGCGAAGCACGCCGGCTTGCTCTTCTTTCCAGGCCTTCGCCGCGGAGCTTCGCAAGGTGTTCGGTGAGGTTTCGATGGGTCCGGACGCTGCGGGAGGTCTGCTGTGGTTGAGCCAGGGGAACCAGAGCGTCGCTGACTTCGCCATCGACTTTCGCACCAGGGCCCGTCAGAGTGATTGGAACGCCCCGGCCCAGTGTGACGCTTTCTTGCTGGGCTTGAATGACTATATCAAGGATGAGTTGGTGTCCCACGACTTTCCTTCTTCTCTGGATGGGCTTATCGAGCTAACGACCCGTCTGGACCGACGCATCCTGGCGAGACGTCGGGAGAGGCGACAGGGACAGGCGGACCGCCAGCTATCCACCCAAGCTCGTTTTCCTCCGGAGACTGGACTACCCTCGTCGGGGCAACCGTCGAGGCAACCCGAACCCATGCAGGTGGGTCGCACCAGTCTCACCCCCGAGGAACGGGAACGTCGGCGTCGGGGGAACCTCTGTCTCTACTGTGGCCTGGCGGGTCATTACATCTCCAAGTGTCCAGTAAAAGGCCAGACTCACCAGTAGTGGAGGAATTACTGGTGAGTTGAACCTCTGAACTTTCCTCTGCCCGACGCCCTCTTTGTCATGCCCGTCTGCTGTTGTCTGATGGTTCTCACACCCTCGCCACCTTCATAGACTCTGGTTGTGACATTAATCTTATGGACAAGGAACTAGCCTGCCAGCTAGGCATCAGTTGTGTTCCCCTGCCTGAACCTGTTCCCGCCAACGCCCTCGACGGCCATCTCCTGGGGACTGTTTCTCACCAGACGGTCCCAGTGCGCATGCTCCTGTCTGGTAATCACCATGAGACCATCCAGTTCCACATCCTGCAGTCTCCCCGTCTTCCCCTCATCCTGGGTTACCCCTGGCTTCGGCGACACAACCCCAACATCGACTGGAGGACGGGGGTCATCTTGGGTTGGAGCCCTTCCTGCCACCAAGTGTGCCTGAAGCAAGCCTCAGCTCCTCAACCGGCCACCTGCTCCAGTTCTGCTCCAGATCTGACGGGGGTCCCAGCCGAGTACCATGACTTTGGGGAGGTTTTTAGCAAGTCTAGGGCCACCTCCCTTCCTCCTCATTGGCCCTATGACTGCGCCATAGACCTCCTGCCTGGTTCCGCTCCTCCTAGGGGTCGCCTTTACTCCCTGTCCGCCCCTGAGAGAGGCGCCATGGAGAAATACATAAACGACTCCTTGGCTGCTGGTCTCATCCGTCCCTCCTCGTCTCCTGCTGGGGCTGGGTTCTTCTTCGTGGAGAAGAAGGACAAATCTCTGCGTCCCTGCATAGATTACTGGGGGCTCAACGGCATCACGGTGAAGAATCGCAACCCTCTCCCACTCATCTCCTCTGCTTTCGAGCTCCTGGAGGGGGCCACCATCTTTTCGAAGTTGGATCTACGCAACGCCTACCACTTGGTCCGCATCAAAGAGGGAGATGAGTGGAAGACCGCCTTCAACACTCCCACAGGACATTATGAATACCTGGTGATGCCCTTTCTCCTCACCAACGCCCCGGCTGTCTTCCAGGCTTTGGTCAATGACGTTCTCAGGGACATGTTGAACAAGTACGTGTTCGTCTATATTGATGACATCCTCATCTTTTCACGGACCAAGGAGGAACACGTACACCACGTCCAGGCAGTTCTACATCGGCTCCTGGAGAACTCGCTCTTCGTTAAAGCTGAGAAGTGCGAGTTTCACTCCCCGTCAGTCTCCTTCCTAGGATACATCGTTGGCCAAGGGAACATCAAGATGGACCCCGCCAAGGTCTCTGCTGTCACCACCTGGCCTGTTCCTGACTCCCGCAAGCAGCTCCAAAGGTTCCAGGGGTTCGCCAATTTTTACCGACGGTTCATCCGTGGCTACAGTACTGTGGCCGCACCCCTCACGGCACTCACCTCCTCCAAGGTTCCGTTCCGGTGGTCTGCCGCGGCCGACGAGGCTTTTCAGGCACTCAAGACACGGTTTACATCGGCCCCCATCCTCCAAGTTCCGGACTGAGAGAGACAGTTCGTGGTGGAGGTGGACGCCTCCGACGTGGGGGTGGGAGCTGTTCTGTCCCAGCGGGCTGCCGGGGACCAGAAGCTCCATCCATGCGCCTTCTTCTCCCGACGCCTGGCCCCTGCTGAGAGGAATTATGACATTGGCAACCGAGAACTGTTGGCGGTTAAGTTGGGGTTGGAGGAATGGCGTCACTGGCTGGAAGGAACCGAGCAGCCTTTCTTGGTTTGGACTGACCACAAGAACCTTGAATACCTTCAGTCAGCCAAGAGGCTCAACTCTCGTCAGGCCCGCTGGTCTCTCTTCCTCACCCGCTTCAACTTCTCCCTCTCCTACCGACCTGGGTCCCGCAACGTGAAGTCCGATGCCCTCTCTCGACAGATCTTGGCGAAGGAGGAGCCTGCCTCTGGCCCCAACACCATCCTCCCGTCCTCGCACAGGGTTGCCTCCCTCACCTGGGAAGTGGAGGAGAGGGTCAAGGCGGCCTTGGAGAACCAGCCGGGACCCAGCGCATGCCCTCCTGATCGCCTGTTTGTGGTTTCTGCCCTGCGGTCCGACGTCCTTCAGTGGGCCCACAGCTCTCGACTCACCTGCCATCCCGGCATTCAGCGGACCAAGGAGATGGTGCTACGGAGGTTCTGGTGGGCATCGCTGGAGGTGGACACTCGGGAGTTTGTCAACGCCTGTCCCGTTTGCAACCAGCACAAGGTCTCACACCAAGCTCCTGCGGGTCATCTGCTTCCACTGCCTGTACCCCATCGACCATGGTCCCACATCTCCCTGGACTTCGTTACCGGCCTGCCCCCAACCAGTGGTCACACCACCATCCTGACCGTGGTCGATAGATTTAGCAAGATGGCTCACTTCGTGCCCCTGCCCAAGCTTCCGTCAGCCAAGGAAACTGCCGAGCTCATGTTACTCCACGTCTTCAGGCTCCATGGTCTCCCCGTCGATGTGGTCTCCGACCGGGGACCCCAGTTTGCCTCTGTGTTCTGGAGGGAGTTCTGCACGCTTGTGGGGGCCACCGTGAGTCTGACGTCCGGATTTCATCCCCAGTCCAACGGCCAAACTGAAAAGAAGAATCAGGAGATGGAGACGGCGCTGCGGTGTATGGTGTCCAAGCATCCCTCCTCCTGGTCCCAGCAGTTGTTGTGGGTGGAGTACGCCCACAACACCCTGACAAGCTCGGCCACTGGGCTCTCCCCTTTCCAGTGTGCCTACGGGTTCCAGCCTCCACTGTTCCCGGCGCTGGAGAAATAGGTTTCCTGCCCGTCCATCCAGCCCTTCATTCGTCGCTGCCGCCGGACGTGGACCCAAGCCAGGGCGGCTCTTCTCCGCTCCGTGGACCGTTACGCCACGGCTGCCAACCGTCACCGCACCCAGGCCCCACCTACCTCGCGGGCCAGAAGGTGTGGCTGTCGACCCGGGACCTTCCCTTGAGGGTGGAGTCCAAGAAGTTGGCACCCAAGTTCATCGGTCCCTTTGAGATCCAGAAGGTCATCAACCCAGCGGCTGTGAGGCTCGAGTTGCCTCGTTCCATGCGGGTCCATCCTACGTTCCATGTGTCCAGAGTAAAGCCAGTCCGGGAGAGCTCCCTGGTCCCCGCAGTCCCTCCGCCTCCACCTCCTTGTCTCATCAACGGAGGCCCCACCTTTACGGTGCACCGCCTCCTGCGCTCCCGCCGTCGCGGGAGGGGTCTCCAATACCTGGTCGATTGGGAGGGTTACGGTCCAGTGGAGAGGTCCTGGGTTCCTGCTCGACACATCCTGGACGCCTCCCTCATCAGGGAGTTTCACCGGCGTCATCCCGACCAGCCGTCCAAGTCCGCCACTCCTAGAGGGGTCGCCGCCCGAGACTCTGTCCCCTCTTCCGTCTGAGGCGCCCACTGACGACGAGACGGAGCTTTCCTCTGATGCTATGGAGGAGGATGCGGACATGGATGTCTCGGACGAATATTAGCCCTCCTCCGGTCCCCCTCCTCCCACCCAACTCTGCGTGGGATTGGGTTTATTTTCTTTGTTGTTTTTTTTGTTTGTTTTTGGGACGACAGGAGCCGTCCCTTGAGGGGGGGGGGGGGGGTTCTGTCACGGTCTGCCCTCTCCTCATTCTCATCCACTTCACCTCCCAGTACTTTTCCACCGGTCCCTCCTTCTCCTCACCTGCCTGCCTGCCACTCCCCTCTCATCAGCCCAACTCTCCTCACCTGTTGCACTCAGTTGCCTCTGATCACCAATTAACCCGGTATATAGACTCTCCTCACCGTTCAAACAGTGCCAGATTGTTCTCAGCATTCATGCAAGACTCTCCAGCGATTTCCCGACTTCCTGCCTGGCTTCGACTCTCCTTTCGTCTGTCCCTCGCTGGTTTGTTTGCATCGTGTGTTGGATCTCCTGGTGACCGGACCTTCCGCTACCCCGACTACGTCTCCTGCCTGCCCCTCTTCGGAACCCTCGCTCAATCCTGAGCCTCTGTGTGAGTACGGTGTACCCATTCCTGTGTTACTACTCTGTTACAGTATCGTAATAAAGTTTGTTACCAACTATACCTGCCTGATTCTGTGCTGCTATTGGGTCCAAGCTATACCCGATATACTCCCGAGTTTGCCCTGATTCGAACTCGGAGATTTACGGTAATGGCCGCTCGTCGGTACTCGGGGCTCTCGTGGACATTTTTTATCATGTTGAAAAATCTTCACGAGTCTATCCCGTGCTTACCTGCCATTAGCGAGTCTTCCCGTGTACCTGCCGTTAGCGTTATGAGCCGTTATGAGACGTCCCCGAGCTCCGACGTACCCGCTACGTTCATTCTCCGTGCTTACCACGAGTTTGATTTTTTTAAACTCGGGAGAGCTCTTGGAATGAACTCGTACAGTGGGACAGGGCCATTACTCCAGCTTCGAGGTTGTACTTATTTGAGTTTGTAGTGTTTAATAGCCGGATAACTCCAGGGAAGAAGCTGTTCCTGAACCTGGATGTTACAGCTTTCAGGCTCCTGTACCTTCTTCCCGATGGTGGGTGTGAAATGAGAGCGTGGCCAGTAGTTTCTTGACACCTCCATTTCCCACCAGAATCTTCGGTTTCATCCTTGAACAGAAATCCAGTTGGCCTCCCACTCGACTAACATAAGGAACTGCAGATGCTGGTTTATAAAAAAATGGCGCAGAGTGCTGGAGTAACTCAGCTGGGCCAGGCCGCATCTCTGGAGGACATGGACAGGTGACGTTATGTCTCGGGACCGTTCTGTTCATTCTCTCCTGAAAGTAATTTCTTATAATCCCCAGGTTCGAAAACATAGATGACATTTGGGATGTAAGGGTCAGTCAGGATTGTAACTGCGCTCTGGGGAGCTGACTGTTGGTGAGGTTTCATTTGTTCTTTTTTAACGACATCTTATTGGACTTCTTTCATCAATTTATTGATGGTACAGAGAAGGATGAAAGCACGGTGATTGCCTTGGCTAGATTTGTCTGGTGAACGGACCATAACTCTGCAATTTTCTATAATTGATGGCACTAAAGCACATTTGATTGCATGGCTAATTCTGGTCTTCAATATTGCAGCTGAGATCCTTCATTGTGTTCTATCGAGCCCCTTCTCTTTGTCTCACATGGAGAGAAATGAAATGCTGCCCGCAGGCATCCTTGATGGTGCAGACCCCAAAGAAAGGCCCATTATCAATTTAGCCGAAGATGCCAAAAAGATGAATATTTCCCAGAGAAGAGGAATCGAGAACCAGAGGACATCAGTTCAAGGTGAAGGGGTGAGGGGGTGGGAGAGTTTATAGGACTCTGAGAGGTAACATTTTCACACAAAGGGTGGTGGGTGTATGGAACGAGCTGCCGGAGGAGATGGTTGAGGCTGGGATTATCGCAACATTTAAGAAACAATTAGGAAACATGTTCCCGATGTTGGGGGAGTCCAGAACCAGGAGCCACAGTTTAAGAATAAGGGGTAAGCCATTTAGAACGGAGATGAGGAAACACTTTTTCACACAGGGAGTTGTGAATCTGTGGAATTCTCTGCTCAGAGGGTGGAGGAGGCTAGATAGGGCTCTTAAAGATAGCGGAGTCAATCATGGCTGATCTATCTCTCCCTCCCAACCCCATACTCCTGCCTTCTCCCCACAACCCCTGACACCCGTACTGATCAAGAATCTATCTTTACTGCCTTAAATATATCAATTGACTTGGCCTCCACACCCTGCATACTAAATCTTGTTGCACTGATGTGCAAAGACAATAAAATATATTATTATTATTATTATTATTATTATTATTATTATTATTATTATTCTGTGACTAAGAATTCCACAGATTCACCACCCTCTGACTAAAGAAATTCCTTCTCATCTCCTTGCTAAAGGAACATCCTTTAATTCTGAAGCTATGATGACTGGTCCTAGACACTCCCACTAGTGGAAACATCCTCTCCACACCTACTCTAATCAGCCCTTTCAATTCAATTCAATTCAACTTTAATGTCATTGCACAAATACTGAGTATGGGTACAACGAAATGCAGTTTTGCGTCAGTCCGTAGTAGTAGTGCATATAGAAATTTAAAAAAAAAAAGAGGATACAGAATAATAAAAAATACAGAATAATTAAACAATGGGGACGGAGGGACCGGAGGAATCTATCGGCGGGACTCCGAGTTCAGCAATGCGACGGTATGATTGTAGAAGCTGTTCCTCATCCTACTGGTACGAGACCTGAGGCTCCTGTACCGCCTCCCTGATGGGAGGAGGGCAAACAGTCCATGGTTGGGGTGGGAGGGGTCTTTAATGATCTTCCCAGCCCGTTTCAGACACCGTTTTCGGTGGAGGGCATCCATGGCAGGGAGCGGGGCACCGATGATGTGCTGCGCGGTTTTCACCACCCGTTGTAGTGCCTTCCTGTCTGCAACAGTGCAGCTGCTGTACCATACCGTGAAGCAGGCGGTCAGGATGCTCTCGATGGTACATCGGTAGAAGTTGGTCAGGATCTGGGGGGACAGGTGGGCTTTCATGAGCCTCCTCAGGAAGTAAAGGCGCTGCTGTGCCTTTTTGATCAGCTTGGAGGTGTTGAGGGACCAGGACAAATCCTCCGAGATGTGTACCCCGAGGAATTTGTAGCTGGAGACGCGCTCCACCTCAGTCCCGTTTATGTGGATGGGGGTATGTCTGCCCCCTCTGACCTTCCTGAAGTCGACAATAAGTTCCTTCGTCTTCTTGGAGTTGAGGACGAGGTTATTGTTGGCACACCAGGTTGTCAGGTGCTGGACCTCCTCTCTGTAGGATGACTCATCGTTGTCACTGATCAGTCCTACCACCGTGGTGTCGTCAGCAAACTTAATGATGGCGTTGGATCCGTACTTAGGGATGCAGTCGTGGGTGAAGAGGGAGTAGAGGAGAGGGCTGAGCACACAGCCCTGTGGCACGCCGGTGTTCAGTGTTATAGTGGTGGAGGTGAGGTTGTTGACCCTAACAGACTGTGGTCTGTTGGTGAGGAAATCCAGTGTCCAGTTGCAGAGGGAGGTGGAGATGCCAAGCCCGCTGAGTTTGGTGATCAAGCTGGCGGGGATGACAGTGTTGAAAGCGGAGCTGAAATCAATGAACAGCAACCTGATGTAGGAGTTGTTGTTGTCCAGGTGGGTCAGGGCAGAGTGTAGAGCCGCTGATATGGCGTCCTCTGTAGACCTGTTGGCCCGGTAGGCAAACTGATGGGGGTCCAGTGTGGGGGGGAGGCTGGCTTTGAGGTGAGCCAAGATCAGCCGCTCAAAGCACTTAGCAATGACAGGGGTGAGGGCCACTGGGCGGAAATCGTTGAGGCTCCATGTGGCTGACTGTTTGGGCACTGGCACGATGGTTGATGTCTTGAGGCAAGTGGGGACAACACCCTGGGCCAGTGAGAGATTGAAAATGTCGGTGAAAACTGGGGATAGTTGTCCAGCACATGCCCTAAGCACCCGGCCAGGGATGCCATCGGGGCCGGCAGCTTTGCGCTCATTCACCTTGCTCAGTGCATCTTGTACAGCAGAGGTGGAGAGACTGAGGGGTTGTTCATTCGGGGGTGGAGCAACTTTGATGGCTGGGGTTTTGTTATCTCGGTCAAAGCGAGCATAGAAATGGTTTAGGTCGTCAGGAAGGGTGGCGTTGTCTGGGGGAGGGGTGTTAACTTTCTGGTAATCGGCAAGGGATTTGATTCCTTGCCACATGCGCCTGGGGTCAGAGTTGTTTTGGAAGTGCTCCTCAATCCGCCGTTTGTGATTGAGTTTGGCATTCCTAATTCCCATTTTCAGATTGGCCCTGGATGAGCTGTATCCCTCAGCGTCGCCAGATCTGAAAGCGGCATCGCGAGCCTTCAGTAGGAGTCTGACCTGCCTGCTCATCCACGGCTTCTGGTTAGGGAAGGTCTTTATTTCTTTGTGGGTAGTGACATTATCGGTGCAGAATTTTATATAGTCCATAACTGTTGAGGTGTATGAGTTGATGTCCACTTGTGAATTGAAGGTGGACTGGGTAGCAAACAGACTCCAGTCTGTCTGCTGAAACTGCTGCTGTAAAACAGAGACAGCCCCCTCAGGCCAGACCTTCACTGTCCTCGTGGTACTCGTCTGATCAGAGGTGTGTATTTGGGGAGCAGGAACAGAGAGAGGTGGTCAGACTGACCAAGGTGGGGGAGGGGGAGGGCTTTGTAGGCTTCAGTAATATTAGTGTAAACTAAGTCCAGAATATTGTTTCCTCTGGTTGGGCAGGAAACATGCTGATGGAACCTGGGGAGTACAGTTTTAAGGTCGGAGTGGTTGAAATCACCCGCGACAATAAATGCCCCCTCTGGGTGAGCAGATAGATGTTTGCTGATAGCAGCTTGCAGCTCTTCCATTGCTAGCCTGGCATTAGCGTCCGGGGGTACATAGACTGCGGTGATAACAGTCGATGTGAATTCTCTGGGCAAATAGAAGGGCCTGCACTTTAACATCAGGTATTCCAGGTCAGCAGAGCAGTGACTACCAATCCTAACGACGTCGGTACACCATGAGTAGTTCACATAGATGCACAGTCCGCCGCCCTTGGTCTTACCGGAGTCCTCCGCTGTTCTGTCGGCCCTGAAGACAGTGCGCCCCTCCAGCTCGATGGCGTTGTCCGGGATGTTGCCGTTGAGCCATGTTTCAGTAAAGACCATGGCGTTGCAGTCAGCGATCCGTCTGTGTGTGGTGATCCGCAGCCTTAGTTCATCGATTTTACTCACCAGGGACCGGACATTCGCAAGGAAAATGCTGGGCAGAGCTGGCTGGTGAGGATTTAATTTCAGCCTAGCTCGATGTCCTCCCCGCTTCCCACGTCTTTGTTTGCGGTCCCTGCGCCGCCTCCGGGCACTTCCTGTCGGGGAAGCTGACCCGCTAGACCACGGTGTCTTGGCGATCTCCGGCGGCAGTTGAAAGTCACTTCTGGGGCTCGTTACGCAGAGACGGCCGAGCTCTAATAGCTCCTGACGGCCGTATAGAGTCTTCGCTCGGGTGCTCCGGGCGAAAACTAAGGTAATGATTAACAGAAAAATAACTAAATTACAAAAACTACGGAGAAGCAGAGCCTCGCGTTGTGCACGCGACGCCCTTGACATGCTTTTATTATTCTTCATGGACCTTACTCACTGCACTGAAGATAGACAGAAAATACTGGAGTAACTCAGCGGGTCAGGCAGCATCTCTGGAGTCAAGGAATGGGTGACGTTTTGGGTCGAGTCACTTCTTCAGACTATGATCTCCACTCCTTCATGCTTGCCAAGCCTGTCTTCACAAGTTATAGGAGTAGAATTGGGCCATTCGGCCCATCTAGTCCACTCCGCCATTCAATCATGGCTGATCTCTGCCTCCTAATCCCATTTTCCTGCCTTCTTCTCCCCACAACCCGTTCTAATCAAGAATTTGTCTATCTCTGCCTTAAAAACATCCACTGACTTGGCCTCCACATCCTTCTGCGGCAATGAGTTCCACAGATTAACTACCCTCTGACTGAAGAAGTTCCTCCTCACCTCCTTTCTAAAAGAGCGCCCTTTAATTCTGAGGCTGTGACCTCTGGTCCTAGACTCTCCCACCAGTGGAAACATCTGTGGAATTCTTTGCCACAGAAGGCTGTGGAGGCCAAGCCAAGCCAATGGATCCAGAACTAGGGGTCACAGTTCCAGAACTAGGGGGTCACAGTTCCAGAACTAGGGGTCACAGTTTAAGGATAAGAGGGAAGTCTTTTAGGACCGAGATGAGAAAATCATTTTTTACACAGAGAGTGGTGAATCTGTGGAATTCTCTGCCACAGAAGGTAGTTGAGGCCAGTTCATTGGCTATATTTAAGAGGGAGTTAGATGTGGCCCTTGTGGCTAAAGGGATCAGGGGGTATGGAGAGAAGGCAGGTACAGGATACTGAGTTGGATGATCAGCCATGATCATATCGAATGGCGGTGCAGGCTCGAAGGGCCGAATGGCCTACTCCTGCACCTATTTTCTATGTTTCTATGTTATTTTTAAGGCAGAGCTAGATAGATTCTTGATTTAGTTTAGTTTAGTTTCCTACACTATCCTACACACACTAAGGAGAATTAGTGCAGGTGTCAGGGGTTATGGGGAGAAGGCAGGAGAATGGGGTTAGGAGGGTGAGATAGATCAGCCACGATTGAATGGTGGAGTAGACTTCCACATCCACACTATCTACAGTTTGCCTTTCATTAGTCTTGTCCCAGCAGCTGAGCCTACCCCGCTGACGTTGGGCTTTGTGAAGTCCTAATGCTTCATGTTTTCTGAATTTCCCTTTTGTCACGTTGCTCATCTTCATCCCTTTGTGCTTGACAGATGTTCTCGTCCTCACCTGTCAGCCGTGACGCGCGGGTTTACACCACGAATGCGGATTATTTATTAAAGGCTCTTGAAGTGTGATCTTGTCATCGAGGCTGTGTGCCGAGCAGACCAAATTTAGACGTGATTCACACAGTTCATAAGGTCACAAGAGATAGGAGCAGAATTAGGACATTCGGCCCATCAAGTCTACTCCGCCATTCAATCGTGTGCCAGAGGCAATGAGGTTAGAGATACAACATGGGAACAGGCCCTTCGGCCCACCGAGTCTATGCTGACCATTGATCTCCCATTCACACTAGTTCATAAGTTTGTAAGTTCTAGGTCAGAATTAGGCCATCAGGCCCATCATGTCTGCTCCATCATTCAATCATGGCTGATCTATCTCTCCTTCCTAACCCCATTCTCCTGCCTTCTCCCCATAACCCCTGATACCCGTACTAATCAAGAATCTATCTATCTCTGCCTTAAAGAGATCCATTGATTTGGCCTCCACAGCCTTCTGTGGCAATGAATTCCACAGATTCACCACCCTCTGGTACAAGACTCAAGGGGAGGGTGGGTGGGTTCAATGTGAGGAGAAGTTAAGTTTGATAGTCCTTGTGATGGGGTCACACAGATGTAGTCAGCGAGTCAAGCAGCAGATCCAAGGAATGAGCGGGCTAACGTACGATGAACGTTTGAAGGCACTGGGCCTGTACTCGCTGGAGTTTAGAAGGATGAGGGGGTTCTTCATTGAAACTTATTTAATAGTAAAAGGCCTGGATAGAGTGGATGTAGAGAGGATGCTTCCACTGGTAGGAATGCCTCAGAATTAAAGAACGTACCTTTAGGAAGGAGATGAGGAGGAATTTATTTATTCAGAGGGTGGTGAATCTGTGGAATTTATTGCCTCAGAAGGCTGTGGAGACCAAGTCATTGGATATTTTTTAAGGCAGAGATAGATAATAATAATAATAAATTTTATATTTAATGGGCGCCTTTCATACAAAATCTCAAGGACACCTTACATAGTAAACATATAATCGGAATATAACAATAAGGACATCACAGAGACACAAATTAAAAACAGGATTCAATCCAAAAACAGAAAATCAAAAACACAGTGTGAAGAGGGAGCAGCGGCAACCAATTCGTGCCAGCGTCCACTCTCTCTTCACGGCAGCCATCTTGGACACAGACCTACAAGACTACAAATAGACAAAAAAAAAAATCATCCCCCCACAGTGGATAGCACTGTGGAGGAAGGCACAATGTCCAGTCCCCACCCCATGTTCACCCCAAAGTCAGGCCTATTGAGGCCACCGCAATTGCCTCTACGGAGGCCCGATGTCCCTGGCCGTTCTCACTGGGTGGTCTTGCCCCGGCGTCGGGAGAGTCCTCTCGGCGGCTGGGCTACCTGGAACGGCCGCTTCTTGGTTGGAGCCCGCGGCTGCTGAAGCCGACAAGGCCGCGCCGGTTTGGAGCTCCCAGGCTCCCGATGTTAAAGTCGGCGCCCGCCTCTCCACAGCCTGGAGTTGTTGCTCTCGGTGGTCCAGCTCGCCAGAGCTCCAGCGCGTCGCTCCAGCGCGGCGACCCAGGCAAGGCATCGCCCGCTCCGCTCCGCTCCAGCGCTCCAGTGCTGTGCCGCCACCGAGGCCGAGGTGCTGGGCGGTTCCCGCCAGGAAACGGCGCTCCAAGCCCGCAGGTAGGCCACGAGGACGTGTCGACGGGCAGCCCGGAGAAAAGGCTGCCACACCGACCAGGTAGGGACCTAGAAATTAAGTTGACACCTACCCCCCACATTAAAAAGACCATATCCCCTACAAACAAACAGATAGATTCTTGATTAGTACGGGTGTCAGGGGTTATGGGGAGAAGGCAGGAGAATAGGGTTAGGAGGGAAAGATAGATCAGCCATGATTGAATGGTGGAGTAGACATGATTGGCCGAATGGCCTAATTCTGATCCTAGAACTTACGAACTTATGAACTAGTGTGAATGGGAGATCAATGGTTAGCATAGACTCGGTGGGCCGAAGGGCCTGTTTCCATGTTGTATCTCTAACCACATTGCTGCTGGCATAGGTCGGTACAAAGGCTCAGTGGTAGAGTTGCTGCCTTGCAGCGCCAGAGACCCGGGTTCAATCCCGACTACGGGCGCTGTCTGTGCAGAGTTTGCACGTTCTCCCCGTGACCCGCGTGGGTTTTCCGGTTTTACTCCCACACTCCAAAGACGTCCACTTTTGTAGTGTTTAATTGTCTTCTGTAAAATTGCAAATTGTCCCTCATGTCCGTGTGAGTGGGGAGATCGCTGGGCTGGCACGGACTAGGTGGGCCGAAGGGCCTGTCTCCGCGCTGTATCTCTAAACCAAACTAAACTAAACTACTCCAGCAGATGGCAATGCACGACTGCAGACACTCCATTAACATGGGCACGTTGGCCTCATTCATGCAGGCGATAAGACAATTTTTTACATGGTTATAAATATTGCATCTTAACACTTCAATAACGGGTGATCTGCAGACATGTTGGCTGCCAACTAGATTACAACGTTTGCACAAGCCCTTTGAAGCTTCACAAATTGCATTTATTGACAGCTTTTGCTTTCTTTGGATTTCCCTGAGGAGCCTTAGCAACTTAATCCAACCCATGTGTTAATCTTCACTGAACTGCAAACAGTTTCTACCATTAAAAGCTATTTTTAATATGCGTGTATATATTATACGTGATTCTGCATGGGAGCTTGTCTAATTTTCCATACATAACACGACAGTAATTGAAAACAGGCCCATTGCAATCATGCATAGGAATTGGACTGCAGATGCTGGTTTATACCGAAGATAGGCACAAGGTGCTGGAGTAACTCAGCAGGTCAGGCAGCATCTTTGGAGAAAAAGGATGGGTGACGTTTCGGGTCGGGACCCTTCTTCAGACTCTATTTTTCATTGTAATGATGCTGCCTGGAAAAGCAGAAAACGTTAACAAAGACTTGTCCCACATTCCACACATTCCTTCTTCTCCCCGCTCCCGTCCGGCAGAAGGTACAGAAGCTTGAAAGCGCGCACCTCAGGAAAGCAGACTCAGGAACAGATTCTTCCCCTCTGTTATCAGGCTTCTGAACTGGGCTTCCTTAAGCTAGAAGATGAATAGATGCTGAATTCACCTCTACCCCATTGCGGACATTGGACTTTGTCTGTGGGACTGATGCGCTACAATGCTGAGAACTAGATTCTGCATTCTGTATCTTCCCCTTTGCGCTACCTATTGTACTTGAGTTTAACCATATAACCATATAACAATTACAGCATGGAAACAGGCCATCTCGGCCCTTCTAGTCCGTGCCGAACACTTATTCTCCCCTAGTCCCATCTACCTGCACTCAGACCATAACCCTCCATTCCTTTCCCGTCCATATACCTATCCAATTTATTTTTAAATGATAAAATCGAACCTGCCTCCACCACTTCCACTGGAAGTTAATTCCACACAGCTACCACTCTCTGAGTAAAGAAGTTGTATTTCTTTTGTATTTCTGGTTGTATTTCTGTATAGTATATCTGATCACGTATTCATTGTTTCATTATTTCTATTCCTTAATCTAGATCAAGAAAATGCTTGCCCTCTTATTCCTGTAGTTTCCGATATTTAAAACGTCTTTGTCAAATTCCTCGGTACATTGATAATAATTAACCTCAACCTGAACCTAAAGGTAAGATCAACGTCTCTACATCGGCGAGACCAAGCGCAGGCTTGGCGATCGTTTCGCTGAACACCTCTGCTCAGTCCGTCTTAACCAAACTGATCTCCCGGTGGCCCAGCACTTCATCTCCCCCTCCCATTCCCAATCTGACCTTTCTGTCCTGGGCCTCCTCCATTGTCAGAGTGAGGCCCAGCGCAAATTGGAGGAACAGCATCTCATATTTCACTTGGGTAGTTTACACCCCAGCGGTATGAACATTGACTTCTCTAACTTCAGGTAGCCCTTGCTTTCTCTCCCCTTCCCTTCCCTTTCCCCCTTCCCCTTCCCTTCCCCTTCCCCTTCCCCTTCCCCTTCCCCTTCCCCTTCCCCTTCCCCGTCCACCCTCTTTCTTTCTTTCATTGTCCCGTCCCTCCCCTGAAGAAGGGTCTCGACCCGGCCCATTCCTTCTCTCCAGAGATGCTGCCACAGCCGCTGAGTTTCTCCAGCATTTTGTGTCTACCTTCGATTTTACCAGCATCTGCAGTTCTTTCTTAAACATTTTGCACACTTTTGATGATGAGTTAACATAGAAACATAGAAAATAGGTGCAGGAGTAGGCCATTCGGCCCTCCGAGCCAGCACCTCCATTCAATATGATCATGGCTGATCATCCAAAATCAGTACCCCATTCCTGCTTTTTCCCCCATATCCCTTGATTCCGTTAGCCCCAAGAGCAAAATCTAACTCTCTCTTGGTTAACTTCCAAAATAAGATTATAAGCGAAAGGAGCAGAATTAGGCCATTCGGCCCATCAAGTCTACTCCGCCATTCAATCATGGCTGATCTATCTCTCCCTCTCAACCCCATTCTCCTGCCTTCTCCCCATAACCTCTGACACCCGTACTAATCAAGAATCTATCTATCTCTGCCTTAAATATATCACTGACTTGGCCTCCACAGCCTTCTGCTTCCATTCTGTTCTATTCTCTGCCCCAGTTCATTGTGCCGTACATATTCATAGAACCTTCAAAAACACACATGCACCACAAAACCTCTGAGGTTTTTAAATTATTAAAATGATTACAAATTATTTCTTATCCTTCTTCATCATATATACTTTCTTTGTGTTACACACCCTCTTTGTCAGAGTGAGGCCCAATGCAGATTGGAGGAACAGCACCTCATATTTGACATTGTCTATTGTCTATAGGCAGTTACAGCCCAGCAGTATGAACGTTGATTTCTCTAATTATAAGTAACCCATGCACTCCTTCTCTCCCTCTCCCCCCCTCCCCAACCCTTGTCATCCTACTAGTTCCACTGTTCGCATCCTTGTATCATTCTCCCGTTAGCACCCCTTCCCCAGCCAACAATAGACCATTGTGGGCTCCACCCTTCCTTGGTCAGCTGTTCCCGGCCCTGCTTTGTTCGGGCCTTTTCCTACCTCCAGTTCCCTCCCCTCTACTTTCAGTCTGAAGAAGGGTCCCGACCCGAAACGTCACCCATTCTTTTTCTCCAGAGGTGCTGCCTGACTGGCTGAGTTACTCCAGCACTTTGTGCCTATCTTCGGTTAATACCGGCATCTGCAATTCCTTTCCACACATTCTTTGTGTGTTGAGTTTTGATGGAAATATCTTAGCTCACTTTTACAAAATTCTTAAGGGGTTGGACAGGCTAGATGCAGGAAGATTGTTCCCGATGTTGGGAAAGTCTAGAACATGGGGTCACAGCTTAATGGGGCTTTTTCACGGGGCGAGTTGACGCAAGATGTCACCAGAGTGAAGAGGTCGTGGTCCAGCACGAGTCTCGCACGATATAACGGGGATAGATAAAGAGTTCCCACGGTACTCGGCATTTCTGTTATTTGTGCGAGTGACTTGTCCGTTTCCCGAGCTTTCGCGTTAAATCTTGAATGAACATCGTGAACTACACGTGACACAAATGATGTAACTTTTTTTTTCACACACTATATATATCCTCCCTTGGTTGAATTGGCTCATTTGGAGACATATTTTACTGTGTATGTGGGAGACACAGATGGACTGAGCACAGTACCTCGGTCTTACTGTGTGTGGGAGAGGGGGAGAAAGAGACGTACACTCACAGAGGCAGAGTCTCTCAGCCTGTGTAAGAGGGAGGGAGAGAGAGAGAGAGGCACACACAAGGTGGATGTGAAATCTCACCTGCCTGTTTCAGTGACAGACACCTGCCGCCAGTAAATGAAGACACCCCCATCTGTCTCCCCCTCCTCTCCCTCGACTCCCCCACCTTTCCCTCCCAACTCCAGTCCCGTCCCGACCCCCTGGGAAACTGAATAGAGCAACAATATAGATATAGAAACAGAAACAATATAGAAACTGAATAGCGCAACATGGCAAAAACATCTCTGACACGCTTTACCCCCTTTCTTTGAGATTTTCTGGGAGCCATCTCTGCAAGTGTTCCTGTTAAAAAGATTATCCAACAATGACAATTAGGTGGGACGTCCTCGAAGGACACATACTCACCTTCTGTCCCCTCTGTCCAGCTTCCGGGTTTACCGTTCGCAGGAGTTCCCACGCGCTATATCTCTAAAATCTGAAGTTATGTAATGTCTAAAGGAACTGCAGACGCTGGTTAATGCTGGTTAATACGCACAGAAGGACACAAAATGTTGGTGTAACTCAGCAGGTAAGTCAGATCTGGGAAGAAAAACATAAAAAGCTGGAGTAAGTCAGCGGGTCAGGCAGCATCTCTGGAGAAAAAGAATAGGTGACGATTCGAATCGGAGCCCTTCTTCAGACAGCCTAATCGGAATTGAGTCTGAAGATGTGTCTCGTCCCGAAACATCAGCTTTTTTTCTCCAGAGATGCTGCTTGGCTCGCTGAGTTACTCCAGCTTTTTGTGTCTGTCTTCGGTTTAAACCAGCATGTGCAGTTCACTCCTTACACGGGTCTCTGTACAACATTGATTGGTAGCGTTCCGGACCCCTGGACCCGAGGACTCCGACCTGTATCTCTCAAAGAAGTACATGTGAAAAATTTCTCACGGACCATAAAAATGCGTAACCTTTCAGTAAAGTCCATTTTAAAGTCCCTTTTAAAGATTATAGTTATTTTCTTGAATCTCATTAACATAACTCATGAATAAGTTGATGTCCATATGCGGATGCAAATCTTTATTTTTATTTATTTTTTAAATTCAATCCCACAGAAGATAATTTTTACTCACCTTCTGTCCCCTCTGTCCAGCTTCCGGGTTCACCGGTCGCAGGAGTTCCCACGGTACCCGCAAGAGTTATTACGGATATCGCACTGGCCACTACGTCCATATAATGTTGCAATACTCAACTACAAGTGTACAAGTCAATCTTGGAGAAATTCAAACTTTCTTGAATTTTCTCCCGAGTGACCAAGTTACACGATTACCTGCCGTTAGCACTACGGTGGTCCACGGTGGTCCACGAATGCCGTACTGTTATCGCACGAGGTTCCCACGATGTTAAACTCCGGTTAACTCTTGCGTCAAGTCGCCCCGTGAAAAGGCCGCTTTAGGATAAGGGGGAAATCCTTTAGGACCGAGATGAGAAAAACATTTTTCACACAGAGAGTGGTGAATCTCTGGAACTCTCTGCCACAGAAGGTAGTTGAGGCCAGTTCATTGGCTATATTTAAGAGGGAGTTAGATGTGGCCCTTGTGGCTAAAGGGATCAGGGGGTATGGAGAGAAGGCAGGTATGGGATACTGAGTTGGATGATCAGCCATGATCATATTGAATGGCGGTGCAGGCTCGAAGGGCCGAATGGCCTACTCCTGCACCTATTTTCTATGTTTTCTATGTTTCATTTCAATAGACAATAGACAATGGTGCAGGAGTAGGTCATTTGGCCCTTCGAGCCAGCACTGCCATTCACTGTGATCATGGCCATTACATCTTTGTTGCCCTGGTATTGTCTTTATGATGTATTACATTTGAGCTTTAAGTCATCTGTGAAATGTATAATCATATCCAGGTCTTTAATGTTCATTAACAGGAGGAGTGGGTGCAGTAACAATCGCTGAGCCACTGCCCAAAGTGCTGCAAGATCATCACTCATCACCTCTGATGGTCCCTATTCCTTAACCTTGATCCTGAAACACTAACCCTCTTAATCCCTCAGTCTCCAATATTGCTAATGCCTTTATCAAATGCCTGTAAAAAGTCCAGCTGCAGAACCTTTCATTAACTCTCTCCATTAAAAGCCACAAAGTGCTGGAGTAGCTGTGCGGGCCAGGCAGTGTCTCTGGCGATAATGGATAGGCCACGTTTCGGGTAAGATAGACCCATCTTCAGGCTGATTGTAGTAGGGGGTGGGGGGGGGGGGGGGGGGAAGCTGGAAGACAGGTGGGGCAGGTTAAAGCCCGGCAAGTGATAGGTGGATACAGGTAAACCTCGTCTCAGCATGGTGGCGCAGCGGTAGAGTTGCTGCCTCACAGCGGCAGAGACCCGGGTTCAATCCTGACTACGGGTGCTGTCTGTATGGAGTTTGTACGTTCTCCCTGTGACCTCCACGATCTCTGGTTTCATCAATCACCCTAAAAATGTACAGATTTGTAGGTTAATTGACTTGGTATAATTGTAAATTGTCCTTAGTGTGTGCAGGATAGTGTTGGTGTGCGGGTCGGTGCGGACTCGGTGGGCCGAAGGGCCTGTTTCTGCGCTGTATCTCTAAACTAAACTATACTATACTCTTAAAGATAGCGGAGTCAGGGGATATGGGGAGAAGGCAGGAACGGGGTACTGATTGGGGATGATCAGCCTTGATCACATTGAATGGCAGTGCTGGCTCGGGGCCGAATGGCCTACTCCTGCACCTTTTGTCTATTGTCTATTGTCTATTGTATATTGTCTATAAACTAAGCTAAACTAAAGGTTTAGTTTCACTCACCTATACAACTATTCGTGAATCAAAAATCATCCTCGCCTGTAACCACCCATCACTTGCAAAAAAGTCTGTAGAAGGATCTTGACCCGAAACGTCACCTATCCATGTTTTCCACAGATGCTGCCTGACCTGTTGAGTTACTCTAGCACTTTCTGTCTTCTTTTGTAAACCAGCATCTTTAGTTTAGTTTAGTTTAGAGATACAGCATGGCAACTGGCCCTTCGGCCCACCGAGCCCATACTAACCATCGATCTCCCGTTCACGCTCGTTCTATGTTTTCCCACTTTCACATCCACTGCCTACACACTAGAGGATATTAACAGAGGCCAATTACCCTACAAACCCACACGCCTTTAGGATGTGCCCGGAGGAAACCCACGGAGTTACAGGGAGAACGTGCTAACTCCACACAGACAGATAGATACAATCAAAGAGAGATGTCAAACTCAAGCAATATAGATAAAGAGCAAAGGGGAAGATAAAGAGTGCTCAGCATTGTAATATATCATTTCTAGAGATGGAGTATCTTGGGCCTGTTTCCGTGTTGTGTGACTCTTTGACTGTGACTATGTTCCCCATTCATTGAAATGTTCTCGGACTCCTTTGACAAGAGTTGCAATGATTTCAAATGCTATCACTTTCACCTCACCCTTTGTCACCTCATGGGCCTCCTTCATCCTTCAATATGATCACGACTCATCTTTTCTCTCTGTGCCTTTGCTTAGTTTAGTTTAGTTTAGAGATACAGCGTGGAAACCAAAGATCCTATAGCGGAGCAAGATAGACCAATCCTGCTAAATGCAATGGGCTGACGTGTAGTACGCAACGGAGCGGAACGTGGGCCTTTTTTTCATCCATTTCAGTAACTTGACCCGACCCGACTCGCTGTGTAATCAACGTTGCGGGGGAACAGTTTGTGTTAATAAATTATAATTCTGAAAATGAGGAGAAGATTTTTACCAAACAACTTTTATTTTTACGAGGATGTTTCCGTAACCGGCTCCCGTCTCCGCACTAGTATCTTTGCTCCGCTACGGGATCTTTGGTGCGGAGACGGAAGCCGGTTACGGAAATGGGGCCGAAAATTACCCACGAATCTGCCCATGACCGTACTACGTCTTTTTCGTCGAGTTGGCTATCTTGCTCGCTGTAGGATCTTTGGTGGAAACTGCTCCTTCTGGCCCAGCGATCGCGCTGACTAACTAGTTCTATCCTACACCAGAGGATCAATTTACAGGAGCCAATTAAACTACAAACCTGCACGTCTTTGGAGCGTGGCAGGAAACCGGAGCACCCGGAGAAAACCCACATGGTCACGGGGAGAACGTACAAACATGAGGACAAAGAGGGGGGCATCGAGAACAGAGAAAGACCATTGTGGACTATAATGAATACCTTGTAACTCTGTCGGCAGTCTGTATGTGGCGACTCTTTGCATACCTTGTGTGTGGTGGGCAAAGGAAAGACTCTCACTGTGACGTCAAGAGTCAAGAGTGTTTTATTGTCATATGTCCCGGATGGGACAATGGAATTCTTACTTGCTGCAGCACAACAGAATATGTGAATATGTAAACATGGTAAATAATGGGGGAGGAGAAACCAAATGTTCCATAAATAACAAATATAGTGCAGTAATAATATAATCTTTTGCAGTTCAGTGCTCACAGTTTATTTGTTGTCGTGTTTAATAGCCTAATGACAATAGACAATAGACAATAGGTGCAGGAGTAGGCCTTTCGGCCCTTCAAGCCAGCACCGCCATTCACTGTGATCATGGCTGATCATCCACAATCAGTACCCCGTTCCTGCCTTCTCCCCATATCCCCTGACTCCGCTATCTTTAAGAGCCCTATCTAGCTCTCTCTTGAATGAATCCAGAGAACCGGCCTCCACCGCCCTCTGAGGCAGAGAACTCCACAGACTCACAACTCTCTGTGAGGAAAAAGTGGTTTCCTCGCCTCCGTTCTGTAGGGAATGGCTGTAGGGAAGAAGCTGTTCCTGAACCTGGACGTTGCAGTCTTCAGGCTCCTGTACCTGCTTCCTGATGGCAGTGGTAAGATAAGTATGTGGCCAGGATGGTGTGGGTCTTTGATGATGTTGGCTGCATTTTTGAGGCAGCGTCTGCGATAGATCCCTTCGATGGTAGGGAGGTCAGAGCCGGTGATGGACTGGGCAGTGGTCATAACTTTTTGTAGTCTTTTCCGCTCCTGGACGTTCAAGTTGCCGAACCAGGCCACGGTGCAACCAGTCAGAATGCTCTCTACCATGCACCTGTAGAGGTTCAATAGACAATAGACAATAGGTGCAGGAGTAGGCCATTCGGACCTTCGAGCCAACACCGCCATTCAATGTGATCTTGACTGATCATCCCCAATCAGCACGCCGTTCCTGCCTTCTCCCCATATCCACTGACTCCGCTATCTTTAAGAGCCCTATCTAGCTCTCTCTTGAAAGTATCCAGAGAACCGGCCTCCACCGTCCTCTGAGGCTGAGAATTCCACAGACTCACAACTCTGTGAGAAAAAGTGTTTCCTCATCTCCGTTCAGGAGTGACTTGTGATAATAAAGTGTCAATCAATCAATCAATTAACTCTGTACAGACAGCACCCGTGGTCAGGATCGAACCTGGGTCTCTGGCGCTGTAAGGCAGCAGCTCTACCGCTGCGCCACCATGTGGTAACTGTTGAATTAACACGTTTCCCTTGATCCCCTTTAAAGTCTTAATGAGTTTACGTGTCATGTTAAACGCTATTCCAGTATCGCTAAACGTTATTCCCTTTATCATGTATCTGTGCAATGTGAATGGCTCATTGTAATCACGCATTGTCTTTCTGCTGGCTGGTTAGCACGTACAGCTTTCCACTGTACCTCGGTACACGTGACAATAAACGAAAACTGAACCAGGTTAAAACTAAACTCAACGTAGTGCAAGGATTGCCATTGGTTCTGCAAAGAAATTCCTGTTCTGGGTTATTGTGGGCAATTCGATAGCTATACCAAGAACAACTGTAAGAAACAGAACCGTGGGCAAACCTGTGGTGTTGTTACTGTGTTCTGCAGAATGGAATAAACTCAGCTTTGAGTTTGATTTGCCGTGTGTGTGAGATCTAGCTATGGCTGAGTGCACTAGGGATTGCAAAATGAACCGATCCTGACAACATTCCAATTGTCATTCTGCAGACCTCCCCAAGTGTCAGACAAGCCGCTGCAGAAATAGAAATCTATCGTCTGCTAGCAGCTTTTAATTTTTAGAAACATTATTTAATAGATTATAGACAATAGACAATAGGTGCAGGAGTAGGCCATTCAGCCCTTCGAACCAGCACCATCATTCAATGTGATCATGGCTGATCATCCACAACCAGTACCCCGTTCCTGCCTTCTCCCCGTATCCCCTGACTCCGCTATATTTAAGAGCCCTATCGAACTCTCTCTTGTGAAAGTATCCTGAGAACCGGCCTCCACTGCTCGCTGAGGCAGAGAATTCCACAGACTCACAACATTCTGTGTGAAAAAGTGTTTCCTCATCTCAGTTCTAAATGGTTTACCCCTTATTCTTAAACTGTGGCCCCTGGTTCTGGATTCCCCCAACATCGGGAACATGTTTCCTACCTCTAGCGTGTCCAAACCCTTAATAATCTTATATGTTTCAATAAGATCCGAGTCATAGAGTCAATGCAGCGTGGAAACAGACCCGTCATCACAACTTGCCCACACCCACCAACATGCCCTGTCCAATTTTATTTAATCCCCACATCATTTACTCCCGACATCCAATCCTCTCATGATTTTATACACCTCTATCACCTCGATAAGATCACACCCTGCCCACACCCATTTTCTCCCCTCTCCCATCAGGGAAGAGGTACAGAAGTGTGAAAATGCACACCTCCAGATACAGGGACAGTTTCTTCCCAGCTGTTATCAGGCAACTGAACCGTCCTACCACAACCAGAGAGCAATCCTGAACTACTATCTACTCAGACTATCCTTGATCGGACTTTGCTGGCTTTACCTTGCACTAAACGTTATTCCCTTATCACCGTAAATGGATCGCTTGTAATCATGTATTGTCTTTCTGCTGATTTGACAAAAGGCTTTTCACCGTACCTCGGTACATGTGACAATAAACTAAACTGAAGCAGAAACTCCTCATCCTCCGGCGCTCCAAGGGACAAAGTCCTAGCCTGCCCAACCTGCCCCTTCATCCCAACTTGCCAACTTGCTCATGTCCTCGAGTCCTGGCAACATCCTCGTAATTCCTTTCCTGCACCCGTTCCAGCTTAACAACATCAAGTCATCTTGCATCGAGCGCATTGAGTAGTACACAAGTCTTACACTGGTAGAAGGCCATTCCAGTCAAGTCAGGTTTATTGTCGTATGAATGAGCACAATGAGGAACAGATTCAACGAAAAATCTCGCCTGCGGTAGTATCGCTGGCACAGAGACTTAGACAAACACGAAAACAAATTATACACGCATCTCACATACAGTCTCCAAATTAAATTTTAGAGTACAGCTGCTCCTGTACGTTTAGAGTGCCTGCGGATAAACCCATCATAAATTGAAAATATTATGTAAAAAACGCATTTGTTACAACTTGATCACGTGACTGGAGGCTCGCTGCCGTTGCACCATTGTTGAGTGTTGGCACCATTGTAAAGCTGAAATATTGTAAGTCAAAGCATCGTAAATCGGGGAGCAGCTGTACTCCATCTACACTTCACGCTGCCTCGGCAAGGCCAGCAGTATAATCAAGAACGAGTCACACCCCCTACCCCTCTCCCATCGGGCAAGAGGTACAGAAGTGTGAAAACGCACACCTCCAGATTCGGGGACAGTTTCTTCTCAGCTGCTATCAGGCAACTGAACCATCCTACCACAACCAGAGAGCAGGTCTGAACTACTAACTACCTCATCGGTGACCCTCGGACTATCTTAAACACACATAATCAAAGACTTGTCTCACCCCAGACTCAGGAACAACTTCCTCCCCTCTGTTATCAGGCTTCTAAGCGATCCTTCCATAAGCTAGGGTACTGTCCCATTCACCTCTACCCCATTGCGGACATTGGACTTTGTCTCTGAAACTGTGTAAGAAAGAACTGCAGATGCTGGTTTGAATCAAAGGTAGACACAAAATGCTGGAGTAACTCAGTGGGACAGGCAGCATCTCTGGAGAGAAGGAATGGGAGACGTTTTGGGTCGAGAGCCTTCTTCTGTCTGTGGAACTGATGTGCTGCAATGCTGAGAACTATACTCTGCACTATGTGACCTCTTCTTTGCTCTACCTATTGTACCTGAATTTGGCTAGATTGTACTTATGTACAGGTGAAGAAGGGTCTCGAACCGAAACGTCACCCATTCCTTCTCTCCTGAGATGCTGCCTGTCCCGCTGAGTTACTCCAGCTTTTTGTGCCTATCTTTGTATTCTCTGACAGTGTAGGAATGAACTGCAGATGCTGGTTTAAATCGAAGATGGACACAAAAAGCTGGAGTAACTCAGCGGGACAGACAGCATCCCATTCAATAGACAATAGACAATAGGTGCAGGAGTAGGCCATTCGGCCCTTCGAGCCAGCATCGCCATTCATTGTGATCATTGCTGCTCATCCACAATCAGTACCCCGTTCCTGCCTTCTCCCCATATAATCCTGACTCTACTATCTTTAACAGCTCTATCTAACTCTCTCTTGAAAGCATCCAGAGAATTGGCCTTCCTTTTCTCCAGAGATGCTGTCTTCCCACCGAGTTATTCCAGCTTTTTGTGTCTATCTTTGTATAATCTGACCTGTTTGGACAGCATAGAGAACAAAGCTTTTTACTGTATAACCATATAACCATATAACAATTACAGCACGGAAACAGGCCATCTCGACCCTTCTAGTCCGTGCCGAACACGTATTCTCCCCTAGTCCCATATACCTGCGCTCAGACCATAACCTTCCATTCCTTTCCCGTCCATATAACTATCCAATTTATTTTTAAATGATAAAATCGAACCTGCCTCCACCACCTTCCCTGGAAGCTCGTTCCACACAGCTACCACTCTCTGAGTAAAGAAGTTCCCCCTCATGTTACCCCTAAACTTCTGTCCCTTAATTCTCAAGTCATGTCCCCTTGTTTGAATCTTCCCTACTCTCAGTGGGAAAAGCTTATCCACATCAACTCTGTCTATCCCCCTCATCATTTTAAAGACCTCTATCAAGTCCCCCCCTTAACCTTCTGCGCTCCAAAGAATAAAGCCCTAACTTGTTCAACCTTTCTCTGTAACTTAGTTGCTGAAACCCTGGCAACATTCTAGTAAATCTCCTCTGTACTCTCTCTATTTTGTTGACATCCTTCCTATAATTAGGCGACCAAAATTGTACACCATACTCCAGAATTGGCCTCACCAATGCCTTGTACAATTTTAACATTACATCCCAACAAGGGGTCACAGTTTAAGGATAAGGGGGAAATCTTTTAGGACCGAGATGAGGAAAACTTTTTTCACACAGAGAGTGGTGAATCTCTGGAATTCTCTCCCGCAGAAGGTAGTTGAGGCCAGTTCATTGGCTATATTTAAGAGGGAGTTAGATGTGGCCCTTGTGGCTAAAGGGATCAGGGGGTATGGAGAGAAGGCAGGTACAGGATACTGAGTTGGATGATCAGCCATGATCATATTGAATGGCGGTGCAGGCTCGAAGGGCCGAAAGGCCTACTCCTGCACCTATTTTCTATGTTTCTATGTTTCTATACTCAATGCTCTGATTTATAAAGGCCAGCACACCAAAAGCTTTCTTTACCACCCTATCTACATGAGATTCCACTTTCAGGGAACTGTGCACAGTTATTCCCAGATCCCTCTGTTCATCTGCATTCTTCAATTCCCTACCATTTACCATGTACGTCCTATTTTGATTTGTCCTGCCAAGATGTAGCACCTCACACTTATCAGCATTAAACTCCATCTGCCATCTTTCAGCCCACTCTTCGGTATCTCGGTACACGTGACAATAAGACTCTTCACCCTAATCCTAAATCAAATACGCTTGGGCCGCTCACAGCCCAGTGGTATGAATATTGGCTTCTCTTACTTCAGGTATTGCAACCTTGTCGTGGTCGGGGGGCTTGTGTGTCTCAGTGACCCCAGCGATGCTAGCGGGAGATTCGTCTCCTGTTAGGGTCTCCCATGCTGGACAGGTGGAAGGGTAGAGGCGAGAGGAAGAGCGATCCACTGGTCCTCCAGGTTGGGGGTTGAGCACAGGGCTAACAACCCTGCCTCGTAAAACAAATATTGTTACAGAAACAGCAACTGAAGGAATCAACACCACTGAGTGGAGAACCTTCGTTGCTGCCCTACATGCCAGGAGGCATAATAGGCAGTAAGTAAAGCCCCTGTCCCACTTACATGTCCTTGACATGCTAATGACGCAACCTCATCGTCGCGTTGAGGCACACAGGTGTCGTGTGGGGCACGCGGGACAGTGGCACGGAGAAGTATGGAGTTGTGCGCTGTATCGCGCGGCGCTCCGGGATTTTGTAGGGAAACAAAATCTTCACGCGCCTCCGACGTGACATAGCGCGTACGCGCGCGGGCGTATTGCGATCCCACGATACCCGTGCGCCTCAACACGACAACGAGGTCTCGTAATTAGCGTGCAAAGGACACGTAAGTGGGACAAGGTCTTTAGTAAGTAAGGTTACCTCAGGTAGCCCTGGCATTCCTTCTCTCTCTATCCCTCCCCACCCAAGTCGCTCCAGATTCTCGTTTTCACCCTACGGCTAACAATGGCCTGTTCCCTTTATCATCGTTACATTTTGCATATCTTTAATTCATTGGTCTTTATCTCTTCACATCACCATCTATATCTCTCGTTTCCCTTGTCCCTAACCAGTCTGAAGACCCGATGTTCCCGATGTTGGGGGAGACCAGAACCAGGGGCCACCGTTTAAGAATAAGGAGTAAGCCATTTAGAACGGAGACGAGGAAACACTTTTTCCTCACAGAGAGTGGTGACTCTGTGGAATTCTCTGCCTCAGAGGGCGGTGGAGGCAGGTTCTCTGGATGCTTTCAAGAGAGAGCTAGATAGGGCTCTTAAAAATAGCGGAGTCAGGGGATATGGGGAGAAGGCAGGAACGGTGTACTGATTGGGGATGATCAGCCATGATCACATTGAATGGAGGTGCTGGCTCGAAGGGCCGAATGGCCTACTCCTACACCTATTGTCTATTGAAACATCACCCATTCCTTCTCTCCAGAGATGCTGCCTGTCCCGCTGAGTTACTCCTGCTCTTTGTGTCTATCTTCGGTTTGAACCAGCATCTGCAGTTCCTTCATACACAGCTATTGTACGACAAGTTTATATAGCTTAACTGTTTTTATAAGCGTTCTTGTTAATGTTATTAATAAGGACTGATATATTCTTCACCATCTGCTCTTCCTCTCTCTACCATAACATTTTGTCTCTAATACTACAGCAATAAGCAGAGATGAAGGATTTTCTAAATAAAACTATGCTGGGAGAAACCAATTTAATATCATAAGGGGGATAGGTGGAATGTGTAGGAAGGAACTGCAGATGTGGATGCACAGAAAATAGACTGGAGTAACTCAGCGGGACAGGCAGCATCTCTGGAGAGAAGGAAAGTGAAGGTGACGTTTAGGGTCGAGACCCTTCTCGCTGATTACTGCAGCATTTTGTGTCTATCTTAGGGGAATAAATGGGATCTTTTACCTAGAATCTTTTACCCAGATTGGGTGAATCAAGAACCAGAGGGCATACGTTTGAGGTGAGAGGTGAAAGATTTAATAGGAACCCAATGGGCAGTTTTTTCACACAGAGGGTGATGGGTGTATGGAACGATCTGGAGGAAGTAGTTGAGGCAGGTAGTATTGCATCATTTAGGAAACATTTGGACAGGTACATGGGTAGGAAGGTTTAGTAGAGGGGATATGGACTAAATGCGAGCAGGTGGGAACTAGCATAGATGGGTCATCTTGGTCAGCATGAACAAGTTGGGCCGAAGGGCCTGTGTTTGTTGATCTTGAGCTGGCTTCTGCATGTAGTTTAGGAGCACGTTTATGCTCTTTGGGAACGAAAGGTATGGTTTGGTTTAGTTTAGTTTAGACATTCAGCGCAGAAACCGCCGCTTCCATCCAACGAGTCCGTGCCGACCAGCGATCCCCGCACACTAGCCCCGTCCCACACACTAGGACTCAAAGTGCCGGAGTAACGCAGCTGGTTTGCCTTTTTCAGAATGAACACAAAATTGCAATAACTCAGATCCTGGTTTCATTTTTCCTTCCCGGGCACATAGAAACATAGAAACATAGAAATTAGGTGCAGGAGTAGGCCATTCGGCCCTTCGAGCCTGCACCGCCATTCAATATGATCATGGCTGATCATCCAACTCAGTATCCCGTACCTGCCTTCTCTCCATACCCTCTGATCCCCTTAGCCACAAGGGCCACATCTAACTCCCTCTTAAATATAGCCAATGAACTGGCCTCGACTACCCTCTGTGGCAGAGAGTTCCAGAGTTTCACCACTCTGTGTGAAAAAAGTTCTTCTCATCTCGGTTTTAAAGGATTTCCCCCTTATCCTTAAGCTGTGACCCCTTGTCCTGGACTTCCCCAACATCGGGAGCAATCTTCCTGCATCTAGCCTGTCCAACCCCTTAAGAATTTTATAAGTTTCTATAAGATCCCCTCTCAATCTCCTAAATTCTAGAGAGTATAAACCAAGTCTATCCAGTCTTTCTTCATAAGACAGTCCTGACATCCCAGGAATCAGTCTGGTGAACCTTCTCTGCACTCCCTCTAGGGCAATAATGTCCTTCCTCAGATTTGGAGACCAAAACTGTACGCAATACTCCAGGTGTGGTCTCACCAAGACCCTGTACAACTGCAGTAGAACCTCCCTGCTCCTATACTCAAATCCTTTTGCTATGAAAGCTAACATACCATTCGCTTTCTTCACTGCCTGCTGCACCTGCATGCCTACTTTCAATGACTGGTGTACCATGACACCCAGGTCTCGCTGCATCTCCCCTTTTCCTAGTCGGCCACCATTTAGATAATAGTCTGCTTTCCTGTTTTTGCCACCAAAATGGATAACCTCACATTTATCCACATTATACTGCATCTGCCAAACATTTGCGCACTCACCCAGCCTATCCAAGTCACCTTGCAGTCTCCTAGCATCCTCCTCACAGCTAACACTGCCCCCCAGCTTAGTGTCATCTGCAAACTTGGAGATATTGCCTTCAATTCCCTCATCCAGATCATTAATATATATTGTAAATAGCTGGGGTCCCAGCACTGAGCCTTGCGGTACCCCACTAGTCACTGCCTGCCATTGTGAAAAGGACCCATTTACTCCTACACTTTGCTTCCTGTTTGCCAGCCAGTTCTCTATCCACATCAATACTGAACCCCCAATGCCGTGTGCTTTAAGTTTGTATACTAATCTCTTATGTGGGACCTTGTCGAAAGCCTTCTGGAAGTCCAGATACACCACATCCACTGGTCCTCCCCTATCCACGCTACTAGTTACATCCTCGAAAAATTCTATAAGATTCGTCAGACATGATTTACCTTTTGTAAATCCATGCTGACTTTGACCAATGATTTCACCACTTTCCAAATGTGCTGCTATTCCATCTTTAATAACTGACTCTAGTAGTTTCCCCACTACCGATGTTAGACTAACTGGTCTGTAATTCCCCGTTTTCTCTCTCCCTCCCTTCTTAAAAAGTGGGGTTACGTTTGCTACCCGCCAATCCTCAGGAACTACTCCAGAATCTAAAGAGTTTTGAAAGATTATTACTAATGCATCCACTATTTCTGGAGCTACTTCCTTAAGTACTCTGGGATGCAGCCTATCTGGCCCTGGGGATTTATCGGCCTTTAATCCATTCAATTTACCCAACACCACTTCCCGGCTAACCTGGATTTCATTCAATTCCTCCAACTCCTTTGACCTGCGGTCCCCTGCTATTTCCGGCAGATTATTTATGTCTTCCTTAGTGAAGACCGAACCAAAGTAGTTATTCAAGTGAGTACTTTAGCTGAGTTGGACTTGCACTGGGACTGGGCAATCAGCGTGATTTATGGAGACAGAATTCTTAAGCAGCTTACACCTCAACGGTATATTCACATACAAGGAATTTGGCTTGGTGCTCTGGATGTGTGCGTGTGTGCGCGTGTTTATGTGTGTGTTCCTGTGTATGTGCGTGTGTGTGTGTGTGCGTGTGTGTTCATGTGAGTGTGCGTGCGTGTGCGCGTGTTTATGTGCGTGTGTGTGCGCGCGTGTGTGTGTGCGTGTGTGTTCATGTGAGTGTGTGCGTGTGTGTGCGCGCGTGTGTGTGTGCGTGTGTGTTCATGTGAGTGTGTGCGTGTGTGTGCGCGTGTGTGTGCGTGTGCGTGTGTGTGCGTGTGCGTGTGCGCATGCATGTCCGTGTGTGTGTGTGTCTGTGTGCATGTTTTTGGTCAGAGCCGTGGATTTACTGAGCTGGTGTTCAATGGGCTGTCCATGCATATTTTAACAAATCTACAACAGCCCTTTGGTGGAAAGCTGTTCACCAACACACAGGTGTGAGTGTGGAGCCAGTCTGTGTGAAATGCTTTCTGCATGTACGTACTAAAACCGTGACCAGGTTAACGTAATGACTGCTTCAGATGAGCTGTCTCTAACCATCTTCCGTCACTTTAAAGAATTACCAGGTACAAGTTCGTGCCAATGATTACAAGAGCCTTTTTGTTTCTATGGTAACTAGCCATAGCAACGGGCCTGGAAAATCATCCAACAGGCCTTGTGTTTAATTTTCAAGAGAACAACGTCATTCACTTGGTTAGGTTCTGGTGGTCTCTAAAGCATTTTTTCCCCAGCTGAGGTCAATAAAGTAGCTGAGTTTAGTTTAGTTTAGAGATACAGCGCGGAAACATGGCCTTCAGCCTTCAGCCCACCGAGTCAGTGCCGACCAGCGAACACGAGCACCATCCTACACACAATAGGGACAATTTACAACCTTTACCAAAGCCAATTACCTTATAAACCTGTACCGCAAGAACAGGAGTACGGAGGATGCCATCTCAACGGCACTTCACTCCGCCCTCTCCCACCTCGACAACAGAGACACTTACGTAAGAATGCTGTTCATCGATTACAGCTCAGCATTCAACACCATTATACCATCTAAACTGATCACCAAACTCGGTAACCTGGGCATCGATCCCTCCCTCTGCAACTGGATACTGGACTTTCTAACCAACAGACCCCAGTCTGTTAGGTTAGACAAGCACACCTCTTCAACCCTCACCCTGAACACCGGCGTTCCACAGGGCTGTGTGCTGAGCCCCCTCCTCTACTCCCTCTTCACCTATGACTGCACACCTGTACATGGTACTAACACCATCATCAAGTATGCAGATGATACAACGGTGATTGGCCTCATCAGCAACAACGATGAGTCGGCCTACAGGGAGGAGGTCCAGCACTTAGCAGCGCTGACAACAACCTGGCCCTTAACTCCAAGAAGACCAAGGAGCTCATTGTAGACTTCAGGAAGTCCAGGGGCGGCACGCACACCCCCATCCATATTAACGGGACGGAGGTGGAACGTGTTTCTAGCTTCAGGTTCCTGGGTGTTAACATCTCCGATGACCTCTCTTGGACCCACAATACCTCAACTCTGGTCAAGAAGGCTCACCAGCGTCTCTTCTTCCTGAGGAGACTGAAGAAGGTCCATCTGTCTCCTCAGATCCTGGTGAACTTCTACCGCTGCACCATCGAGAGCATCCTTACCAACTGTATCACAGTATGGTATGGCAACTGCTCTGTCTCCGACCGGAAAGCACTGCAGAGGGTGGTGAAAATTGCCCAACGCATCACCGATTCCTCACTCCCCTCCATTTAGTCTGTACAAAGCAAGCGTTGTCTGCGGAGGGCGCTCAGCATCGCCAAGGACTGCTCTCACCCCAACCATGAACTGTTTACCCTCCTACCATCCGGGAGGCGCTACAGGTCTCTCCGTTGCCGGACCAGCAGGTCCAGGAACAGCTTCTTCCCGGCGGCTGTCACTCTACTCAACAACGTACCTCGGTGACTGCCAATCACTCCCCCCCCCCGGACACTCCTCCCACAGGAAAAACACTATGTCTGTATATATGCTAATGTAAATATTTATTCAAATCATATGCTATGTCGCTCTTCCAGTGAGATGCTAAATGCATTTCGTTGTCTCTGTACTGTACACGGACAATGACAATTAAAGTTGAATCTGAATCTGAATCTGAATCTGAATAATGAGAGGAAACCTGATCTCCCGGAGAAATCCCACACGGTCACGGGGAGAACGTACAAACTCTGTACAGAACGCACCCATAGTCAGGATCGAACCCGGGTCTCTGGCGCTGTGAGGCAGCAACTCTACCACTGCGCCACCGTGCCACCCCTTAAAGTTCTGAATGATTAGCTCCAAGTTCGGTACAATGTGTCAATATAATGAACTGCAGATGCCAGTTTACAAAAAGAAAAGACAAAGTGCTGGAGTATCTCAGTGGGTCAGGCTGCACCTCTGGAGGACGTGGATAGGTGAAGTTTTGGGTCGAGACCCTTCTTCTGACTCATTGTAGTAGGTGGGAGGAAAGCTGGAAGAGAAGTATATAGTGGCTTGGTTCGGCAACTTGAGCGCCCTGGAAAGGAAAAGACTACAAAAAGTAGTAAACACTGCCCAGTCTATCATCGGGTCTGACCTTCCTTCCATCGAGGGGATTTATCGCAGTCGCTGCCTCAAAAAGGCTGGCAGTATCATCAAAGACCCACACCATCCTGGCCACACACTCATCTCCCTGCTACCTTCAGGTAACAACCAGGTTCAGGACTTGCAGTCACATCTAGAGAGGGGGGGGGGGGGGGTAGTGAGTGAGGGCAGAGAGAGAAGGGGCAGAGACAGAGACACAGAGAGAGGGGCAAGAGGGATAGGGGGGCGGAGAGGAGGAGAAGAGGGAGGGTGGGTGAGGGGGGAAAGGTGGGGGAGGAGAGAGAGAGAGTGCTGAGAGGGGGGTGAGGGGGAGAGGTGGGGAGCAGGGAGGGGGAGAAGGGGGGAGGAGAGGGAGAGGGGGAGGAGAGGGAGGGGAGGAGAGAGGAGAGGGGGGGAGAGAGGAGAGGGGGGGAGAAGAGAGGGGGGAGAGGAGAGGAGGAGAAGGGGGGGAGAGAGGAGAGGGGGGGTGAGGAGAGAGAGGAGAGGGGGGAGAGGGCAGAGGGCAGAGGGGAGAGGGGGGGAGAGGGGGGGAGGAGAGGGTGGGGAGAGAGAGAAAGAGAGAAGGATAGGGAGAGAGAGAGGAAGAGAGAGAGAGAGAGAGAGAGAGAGAGAGAATGCCTTTTTACTTCAACCCAAACCCAAACAACCATTTGCAGGCAGTGCTTTTTTTACCTCAAACTAACCATATTTTCATTTTTAAACCAAATTAAGGGTACTCACAGTGCTGTAGACATTTGTTCCATGTCATTCAGAGCTCTGATTGAGGCACACCACTTGCAGAGACTCATTGAGGCACACCACTTGCAGAGACTGATTGAGGCACACCACTTCCTGGTTTTATAGTCCCTCCCCCTCCCTCCAGCAGGGGCAGCAGAGAGAATGGGGAATTTTGTAAAAACAATAATATCTCTGTCATATTTCATCGACGGGAAAAATCCTCGGCACACATGCGGCGGAGGGGGGCTCTGAGCGAGGTGGCCAAAAATGACAGCCGTAGGTGGCGGCGTTCTCTCGAAAATCGCAGCACAGAACGCAAAAACCGGTCAAGAACAGAGTTTTAGTAATATAGATATGGACACACTGATCTGTTTTGTAGTCAATGCCTACTATGTTCTGTGTGCTGAAGCAAAGCAAGAATTTCATTGTTCTATCGGGGACACATGACAATAAACTCACTTGAACTTGAACTTGAACTTGAACTACAGAGAGGCACAAAATGCTGGAGCAACTCAACGGGCCAGGCATCATTTCTGGAGAGAAGGAATGGGTGACGTTTCGGGTTGTGATAGGGGCACCCACAATAATTAGTCACCCCCATCTACTATCAGTCTAATGAAGGGTCTCTAATGAAACGTCACCTGTTCCTTTCTCTCCAGAGATGCTGCCTGACCCGCTGAGTTACTCCAGCACTCTCGTGACTATCTCCACCTATCACTTGCCAGGTTTTGTTCCGCCTCCAAAGATAGGCACAAAACGCTGGAGTAACACAGCGGGTCAGGCAGCATCTCCGGATAGGGGTCGCCAACTTTCTCACTCCCAAATAAGGGACCAAAGGTCAAAATAAGGGACAAATCCTCGACGGGAATTCATTGACCGACTCGGCCGTGGCTGGGTGAATGATGAGTTGGCCCCGGGTGCTGGACTGCACACAAAGCCCAGCCGGCGGGCCAGCTGAGGGGTTTTGGCCCGGGCCGCCCCATCCAACTCATGAACCGATGATTGGTCATGAGAAGGAGGGGTGGTGGTGGTGTCGGCGGTAAGCGAAGGTCCGAAGGTCGGACAGCTGGCCGGGCTGCCGACCGACGGGGCCACGGGCGAGGCGCTGATGCTGCTGCTGCTGCACTCCATGGGCTGCACTACGTCGGGACGGGTGAGGCGGGGCCGGAGGCGGCGCTCCGACCTGACAGTCCCCTCGACCCGAGTAGTAGCGGTCAAATACGGGACAAGGGCGGTCCCGTATGGGACAAACCAATTTAGCCCAATGTATGGATACAGGTGACCTTTTGGGTCAGGTCCCTCAATAGATTGATGGTAGCTGATGGACTATTACCCCTGTCACTTGCCAGACTTTGTCCCACCCCCACTCCTTTCTTCCAGCTTTCTCCCTCTTACTTCAATCAATCTGAGGAAGGGTTCCAATAGACAATAGGTGCAGGAGTAGGCCAATCGGCCCTTCAATCCAGCACCGCCATTCAATGTGATCATGGCTGATCATCCATAATCAGTACCCTGTTCCTACCTTCTCCCCATATCCCCTGACTCCGCTATCTTTAAGAGCCCTATCTAGCTCTCTCTTGAAAGTATCCAGAGAACCGGCCTCCACCGCCCTCTGATTCAGAGAATTCCACAGACTGACAACTCTCTGTGAGAAAAAGTGGTTCCTCGTCTCCGTTATATATGGCTTACCCCTTATTCTTAAACTGTGGCCCCTGGTTCTGGACTCCCCCAACGTCGGGAACATGTTTCCTGCCTCTAGCGTGTCCAAACCCTCAATAATCTTATATGTTTAAATGAGAGACCCTCTCATCCTTCTAAACTCCAGAGAATACAAGCCCAGCCGCTCCATGCTCTAAGCAGTTCCGACCCAAAATGGCGCCTATCCATGTCCTTCAGAGCTGCTGCCTGACCCGCTCTGTTTTATTTTGTAAGCCAGCACCAACAGTTCCTTGGGTCTACACAAGGGACATGTTGGAAAATGCTGGAATATGTTGGATATAACGACACAAGTACTTAATTCAACTAGAAATTATATATAGCCTCTACCTGCAGGTTGGCAACCTGTTACTATATTTAGTTACACCGAGGACATGAAATAGAGTGGGAGGTTTACATACTAGTTGTGCTGGTTATTTACAGAAAACTCGAAGTAATTGTTGACATTCTATTTACTTTGTGGCAGGAAGTACTGCAATTGTCAAAAATAAATTCTGAAAATACAGAGGTGATTTGAAAGTGAGATTTTCAGCCTTGAATTTCATGTAACATTAAAATATAAGCTTATTAAAATGGAAATCGCCTGGGAGTTTAGTTTAGAGACGCCGAGCGGAAACTGGCCCTTCGGCCCACCAAGTCCGCGCTGACCAGCGACCCCCGTACACTAGCACTTTCCCACACACACACACACACACACACACACACACACACACACACACACACACACACACACACTAGGAACAATTTACAATCTTTACCAATGCCAATTAACCTACAAACCTGCACGTCTTTGGAGTGAGGGTGGAAACCGGAGCACCCGGAGAAAACCCACGCGGTCACGGAGAGAGCGTACAAACTCCGTACAGACAGCACCCGTAGTCTGGATTGAACCTGGGTCTCTGGCGCTGTAAGGCAGCAACTCTACCGCTGCACCACCGTGCCACCTGATGTGTGATAAGTGCACACCTGACAACTCACAACTCTCTGTGAGAAAAAGTGGTTCCTCGTCTCCGTTCTAAATGGCTTACCCCTTATTCTTAAACTGTGGCCCCTGGTTCTGGACTCCCCCAACATCGGGAACATGTTTCCTGCCTCTAGCGTGTCCAAACCCTCAATAATCTTATAGATTTCAATAAGATACCCTCTCATCCTAAATCCCAGAGAATACAAACCCAGCCGTTCCATGCTCTCAGCAGTTCCAACCCAAAATGGCGCCTATCCTTGTCCTTCAGAGCTGCTGCCTGACCCACGCGGTCACCTGTTGTGTGTTAAGTGCAACAAAATGTGCCTCTGCTCTGTTAAACTAATCTGCAGAGGTCATATAGATGTGAATGCCAACATAGTAATTAGAACTTGTCAACGGAATCTATGTGAGTGTTTGTCCTTAATGATCTTCTGTTGTTTTAGATGCAAGTCAGACAAGCCAAAATATAGCCTCTTGGTTGCCATGGGGTTTAAAGGCACGGCGGGCCAGCCAGGATTAGAGGACGTACCTTTAGAACAGAGATGAGGAGGGATTTCTTCAGTCAATGGGTTGTGATTCTGTGGGATCCATTGCCACAGGCGGCTGTGGAGGCCAAGTCATTGGGTATTTTTAAAACGGAGATTCATAGGTTCTTGATTATTAAGGACCCAGAGAAGGCAGTAGAATGGGATTGAATGGGAAACATAAATCAGCCATGATTACATGGAGGAGAATACTCGATGGGTCGAATGGCCTAATTCTGCTCCTATGACTTATGGTCTTTTTTCAGTTTAGTTTAGAGATACAGCATGGTAACAGGCCCTTCGGCCCACCGGGTCCGTGCCGACCAGCGACCCCCGTACACTAACACTATCCCACACACACACAACACACCAGGGACAATGTTTACATTTACACCAAGCCAATTAACCTACAAACCTGTACGTCTTTGGAGTGTTGGGAGGAAACCGAAGATCTCGGAGAAAACCCACGCAGGTCACGGGGAGAACGTACAAACTCCGTACAGCCAGCACCCGTAGTCGGGATCGAACCCCGGGTTTCTGGCGCTGTATTCGCTGTAAGGCAGCAACTCTACCGCTGCGCCACCGTGCCGCCTTATGGTAATTTCTGGAGAATATGGAATAGGTGACATTTCGGGTCTGGACCCTTTCTTCAGTCTTTTGTCTGAAGAAAGGTCCCGATCCAAAACATCACCGATCCATGTTCTCTAGAGATGCTGCTGCTGCGTTACTCCGGCACTTTGTGTCTTTTATTTTGTAAACCACCATCTGCAGTTCCCTGTTTCAACATCTCATGTGAATCTACCTTGGTGATAGCATTGTAAAAATGTTACGTGCGATTTCTTTTGAAGGTTTAATCCTGGCTCATCGAGGGGAGACATGTTTCCTTGGCAAACAAACTCATTTTAACCACGGCATCACATCCTGTTCAAAGCAAACTTGAAACACTTAATCAGACCACATCAAACGATTCCAATCAATGTCAGTTGATGCAGCGGTAGAGATGCTGCCTTAAAGGGCCTGTCCCACTTTCACGACCTAATTCACGACCTCTGCCGAGTTTGCCCTTGACTCATACTCGCAGCATGGTCGTCACGAGGTCGCCACGAGGTCGTAGGAGGTCGTAGGTAGGGCGTAGCAGGCCGTGATGCTAGTTGTAGGTACTCGTGGCATCAACTAGGTCGGGGCGTTTTTCTAGCCTGATGGAAAATGTCCACGAGTAGGAAAGGTCGTGAATTAGGTCATAGCAACATAGACAATAGGTGCAGGAGTAGGCCATTCGGCCCTTCGAGCCTGCACCACCATTCAATATGATCATGGCTGATCATCCAACTCAGTATCCTGTACCTGCCTTCTCTCCATACCCTCTGATCCCTTTAGCCACAAGGGCCACATCTAACTCCCTCTTAAATATAGCCAATGAACTGGCCTCAACTACTTTCTGTGGCAGAGAATTCCACAGATTCACCACTCTCTGTGTGAAAATTCCACAGATTCACCACTCTCTGTGTGAAAGTGGGACAGGCCCTTTACTGCGCCAGAGGCCCAGGTTCGATCCTAACTATGGGTGCAGTCTGTGCAGGGTTTGTACGTTTTCCCTGTGACCTAGTGGGTTTCCTTTAGGTGCTCAGGTTTCCTTCCACACTCCAAAGATGTACAGATGTAGGCTAATTGACATTTTAATTGTCCCCAGTATGTAGCTTATGGTATGATCGCTGGTCGGCACCGCCTCAGTGGGCCAAATGGTCTGTTTCCACGCTGTATCCCTGTATCTGTATCTGAGCATCCACACCACACTGAGCATCCACACCAAGTTCATCACTTCATAAGTCATAGTAGCAGAATTAGGCCATTCGGCCCATCAAGTCTACTCCGCCGTTCAATAATGGCTGATCTATCTTTCCCTCTCGACCCCATTCTCCTGCCTTCTCCCCATAAGCCCTGACACCCGTACTGATCAAGAACCTATCTATCTCCATCTTAAAAGCATCCATTGACTTGGCCTCCACAGACGTCTGTGGCAATGAATTCCACAGATTTGCCATCCTCTGACTATTTTTGTTATTTCTCGAACCTTGTGTTCTTTGTTTTATCATGTTATCTACTACTGTGTTTCCAGACCTGTTATGCTACTGCAAATCAGAATTTAATTGTCCCATTTCGGTAGAGTTGACGATGAAATACTCTTGACTTGACTTGAATCTTATTCTTTATTCTCATTACATCTCCTCTGTGGATATACACTTGGCAGCCAGCGACGGCAATTAATTGGAGCTGATTAGATATGCAGGAAAACTCAGATGTAATGTAAATCCAACTCACATATCTCAGCATCAGACCTGTGTAAGCTTCCACGTCAGGAACAAAGCCTTCGAGCATTTGCACTTCAATTCGAGGAAGCATTAACATTCCACTGTAGGGTTTACAGGTTTAGAGTTATTATTGTCACGTGTACCAAGGTGAAAAGCTTCGGGGCGGCACGGTGGCGCAGCGGTAGAGTTGCTGCCTTACAGCGCTCACAGCGCCGGAGACCCGGGTTCCATCCTGGCTACGGGTGCTGTCTGTCTGGAGTTTGCACGTTCTCCCCGTGACTTGCGTGGGTAATCTCAGATCTTTGGTTTCCTCCCACACTCCAAAGACGTACAGGTTTGGTGTGTGTATTAGTGTATGTGTAAATTGTCCCTGGTGTGTGTAGATTGTGTTAATGTGCGGGGATCACTGGTCGGCGCGGACTCGGTGGGCCGAAGGGCCTGTTTCCATGCTGTATTTGTAAACTAAACTAAACTAAACTTTCATTGCCTGCTATTTATAGAAACATAGAAACATAGAAAATAGGTGCAGGAATAGGCCAATCAATATCATCATGGCTGATCATCCAAAATCAGTATTTAAGAAGGAACTGCAGATGCTGGAAAATCAAAGGTACACAAAAAAGCTGGAGAAACTCAGCGGGTGCAGCAGCATCTATGGAGCGAAGGAAAAAGAAGAAGGTTTCGGCCCGAAACATTGCATTTTTCCTTCGCTCCATAGATGCTGCTGCACCCGCTGAGTTTCTCCAGCTTTTTTGTGTACATCAAAAATCATTACCCTGTTCCTGCTTTCTCCCCACATCTCTTGATTCTGTTAGCCCTAAGAGCTATATCTAACTCACTTGAAAACATCCTGTGAATTGGCCTCCACTGCCTTCTGTGGCAGAGAATTCCACAGATTCACAGCTCTCTGGGTGAAAAAGTTTTTCCTCATCTCAGTCCTAAATGGCCTATCCCTTATTCAATCAGATAAGATACTACTATAGGTTTACAAGAGTGATTCCAGGAATGAATGGGTTAGCATATGATGAGCGTTTGACAGCACGGGCCACCATTCACTGGAGTGTATGCTGTCTGTATGGAGTTTCTACGTCCTCCCTGTGACCATGTGGGTTTTCTCCAGGTGCCCCACATTCCAAAGGCGTGCAGGTTTTGGTAAAATTGTAAATTGTCCCTGGTGTGTGCAGGATAGTGCTAGTGTACGGGGTGATCGCTGGTCGGCATGGGCAAGTTGGGTCGGAGGACCTGTTTCCGCGCGGTATGGCTCGATGACTCCACACACCTCACCTTGTTTATCAATGAGACAAAAACATAATCAAAGCTCAATGGATAACACGAGATTAATTTATTCTGGTGCGTAATTTATTTTTATGCCTGCTGGCTTAGATGAAGTAGTATACTCGAAAGCACAACACCACCTCTCAGCTCCTCTCATGAATTTTCATCAAGGTTTTCCAAGTCATGCATTGAGCCCTTTATTTATGAGATTCACCTCGTTGAAAAACCATGTGATGCCCCGTGAACTGTGAGGCAAATGTATGCTGCACACATTTCCATTATTCACCCAAGCGTTGGCAAATGTCCTAGTTTAGACTCGGGCAGGGGGGGGGGGGGAGGAACATAGAAACATAGAAAATAGGTGCAGGAGTAGGCCCTTCAAGCCAGCACCGCTATTCGATATGATCATGGCTGATTATCCAAAATCAGTACCCCATTCCTGCTTTCTCCCCACATCCCTTGATTGCATTAACCCTAAGAGCTAAATCTTACTCTCTCATGAATACATCCAGCGAATTGGCCTCCACTGCCTTCTGTGGCAGAAAATTACACAGTTTCACCATGCTTGTATACTCTGGAATTTAGGATGAGAGGGGATCTAATTGTAACATATAAGATTGTTAAGGGTTTGGACACGCTAGAGGCAGGAAACATGTTCCCGATGTTGGGGGAATCCAGAACCAGGGGCCACAGTTTAAGAAAAATGGGTAAGGCATTTAGAACGGAGAAGAGGAAACACTTTTTCACAGAGAATTGTGAGTCTGTGGAATTCTCTGCCTCAGAGGGCGGTGGAGGCCGGTTCTCTGGATACTTTCAAGAGAGAGCTAGATAGGGCTCTTAAAGATAGCGGAGTCAGGGGATATGGGGAGAAGGCAGGAACGGGGTACTGATTGTGGATGATCAGCCATGATCACATTGAATGGCGGTGCTGGCTCGAAGGGCCGAATGGCCTACTCCTGCACCTATTGTATATTGTCTGGGTAAAATTGACCTCAATGTTGATTCACCATGGGATAGAAAGCGATGAAAATTAATTGTTCATTTATCAAAGTGGGTGGAATACGAACATGTCATAGGTCCAGGATTCAGTTAAAAAAAGTTTCTTCATTTGCTCAGGGCAGCTAATTATAAAATCTTCTTATTTCTTTCAAAAATTGAACACACTTCAAGTGAATTCCCAAAAAGCAGCGCCAGACAATTAGCACAAACGTAAGGAATAGAATTTAGCCAAGTTTGTTTTCACTCTCATGGTTTTGTTACCTTCGAATTAGACCCCCTTTGGACATATTTTTTCAAATGCTTAATTTGTGCATAAAAGCCAATTTGTGGATTTCAGATTGTGTTCTGCATCCATTTACAGGTCAATTAGTGACGAGTCAGGAAATTGGCCAATGCACTTACAGTATGTCGACAATCAGCCGTCATGGCTGACCACCGCTGAGCAATGGTCACGCAGCTAATGATATTAGATTCGTACAGCATTCATCTCTGTCACTGCGTTCAGGCATTGAAGCTTTTGTGGGAATCTATGGCAATGAAAGAAGGGTGCCACAATGGCGCAGCGGCAGAGTTGTTGCCTAACAGCGCCAGAGACCCGGGTTCGATCCTGACCACGGGTGCTGTCTGTACGGAGTTTGTACGTTCTCCCTCTAATTGCGTGGGTTTTCTCCGAGTTCTTCGGTTTCCTCCCACACCTCAAAGACAGACAGGTTGGTAAGTTTCATAACAAGAGGATTTCAGTATAGGAGTAAAGAGGTTCTTCTGCAGGTGTATAGGGCTCTGGTGAGACCACATCTGGAGTATTGTGTACAGTTTTGGTCTCCTAATTTGAGGAAGGACATCCTTGTGATTGAGGCAGTGCAGCGTAGGTTCACGAGATTGATCCCTGGGATGGCGGGACTGTCATATGAGGAAAGATTGAAAAGACTGGGCTTGTGTTCACTGGAGTTTAGAAGGATGAGGGGGTTCTTATAGAAACATATAAAATTATAAAAGGACTGGACAAGCTAGATGCAGGAAAAATGTTCCCAATGTTGGGCGAGTCCAGAACCAGGGGCCACAGTCTTAGAATAAAGGGGAGGTCATTTAAGACTGAGGTGAGAAAAAACTTTTTCACCCAGAGAGTTGTGAATTTATGGAATTCCCTGCCACAGAGGGCAGTGGAGGCAAAATCACTGGATGGATTTAAGAGAGAGTTAGAGCTCTAGGGGCTAGTGGAGTCAAGGGATATGGAGAGAAGGCAGGCACGGGTTATTGATTGGGGATGATCAGCCATGATCGCAATGAATGGCGGTGCTGGCTCGAAGGGCCGAATGGCCTCCTCCTGCACCTATTTTCTATGTCTATGTTTCTATGTTTATTGGCTACTGTAAACTTTGTAAATTGTCCCTAGGGTGTCGAATAGTGTTAGTGTACGGGGTGATCGCTGCGGACTTGGTGGCCCAAAGAGTCCAGACTTTAGAAGTACAGCGTGGAAACCGGCCCTTCGGCCCACCGAGTCCGTGCCGACCCAACATCCCCGTACATTAAATGCTAGAGTAACTCAGCGGGTAAGGCAGCATCTCTGGAGAGGAGGAATGGGTGACGTTTTGGGTCGAGACCCTTCTTCAGACTTCTTCTCGACCCGAAACGCCACCCATTCCTTCTCTTGTACACTCTGGAATTTAGAAGGATGAGAGGGAATTCTTATTGAAACATATAAGATTATTAAGGGTTTGGACACGCTAGAGGCAGGAAACATGTTCCCGATGTTGGGGGAGTCCAAAACCAGGGGTCACAGTTTATGAATAAGGAGTAAGCCATTTAGAACGGAGATGAGGAAACACGTTTTCACACAGAGAGTTGTAAGTCTGTGGAATTCTCTGCCTCAGAGGGCAGTGGAGGCCGGTTCTCTGGATACTTTCAAGAGAGAGCTAAATAGAGCTCTTAAAGATAGCGGAGTCAGGGGATATGGGGAGAAGGCAGGAACGGCGTACTGATTGTGGATGATCAGCCATGATCACAGTGAATGGCGATGCAGGGTCAAAGGGTCAAATGAGCTACTCCTGCACCTATTGTCTATTGTCTCCATTGATGCTGCCTCACCCGCTGAGTTACTCCAGCATTTTGTGTCCACCTTCGACTTTATCCAGCATCTGCAGTTCTTTCTCACAAATCCCCGTACACTAGCACCATCCTACACACTAGTGACAATTTACAATTTTACAGGAGCCAATTAACCTACATACCATGCCTTTGGAGTGTGGGAGGAAACCGGAGCACCTGGAGAAAACCCACGTGGGTCACAGGGAGTATGTACAAACTCCATACAGACAGCACCCGTAGTCAGGATCGAACCCGGGTCTCTGGCGCTGTGAGGCAGCAACTCTACTGCTGCGCCACCGTGCTAACCTTGTGCTGGTTCCTGTGCTGGGCTTTTCTGCATTCTATGTTCCCCAGTGGAGGCCAATTCACTGGATGTTTTCAAGAGAGAGTTAGATTTAGCTCTTAGGGCTAAAGGAATCAAGGGATGTGAGGTAGAGAAACTCAGCGGGTGAGGCAGCATATATGGAGCGAAGGAATAGGTGACGTTTCGGGTCGAGACCCTTCTTCAGACATATTCAGACAGGGATGTGAGGAGTAAGCAGGAACGGGGTACTGATTTTGGATGATCAGCCATGATCATATTGAATGGCGGTGCTGGCTCGAAGGGCCGAACGGCCTCCTCCTGCACCCATTTTATATGTTTCTATGTTTCTATGTTTCTATGTTTCCCTGTTCTATCAGCAGCATAATGTTACCCCTCAAGAACAGGTGGAGCTGGGTCATATGAACGGTTAGAATAACAAAAAGAAATTCAAATCGGCCAATTCTGGATTTATAGAACGGGCTAAACTGCTCTTGGTCGCTGTATTGATCAGCAATAGTTGTAATAAGCTAGTGTGCCTGCAATTTTGAGAGCTGAACTTTCTTGATTTAACTGATGTGCTGCCAAGAAGGCTAACCTCAGCAATGTTAAACCAGACCTGAGCCGACATTTCAACCACTAAAGTTGGAGGAAGATGTAAGTTACGTAATTATTGATGCTGCTGGCAGTAATATCTATGAATCATTCCAGATCGGGCCCTGATTTACCTGTTCAGTGAATTGATCAGCCAAAGTACTATCACCTTGAACAGTGACAATAACATGCAGTCACGTTGCAGTAACAAAATTGGATTGTTTGAAATATATTGAGCTGATATATTTAGGTCTTTATTCTTTGGAGCGCAGAAGGTTAAGGGGGGACTTGATAGAGGTCTTTAAAATGATGAGAGGGATAGACAGAGTTGACGTGGATAAGCTTTTTCCATTGAGAGTAGGGAAGATTCAAACAAGAGGACATGACCAATATCCTGGCGGGGAGATTTGCAAAGGCTACTGGGGAGACTTTAAACTAGTATGGTTGGGGGGAGGGACTCAAATTGGGAAAGCTAGCAGTCAGTGTGTGAAGCAGGGGGCAGAGAATGGTAGCACTCTGACCCAAAATGTAGGGGAGAGAGAAGAAAAAGAAAATAATCAGAGAATAAGAGAGGGTGGGTTTCTTAAATGTGTATATTTTAATGCTAGGAGCATTGTAAGAAAAGTGGATGAACTTAGAGCCTGGATTGACACCTGGAAGTATGATGTTGTGGCGATCAGTGAAACATGGTTGCAGGAGGGGTGTGATTGGAAACTAAATATTCCAGGATTTCGTTGCTTCAGGTGTGATAGAATTGGAGGGGCAAGAGGTGGAGGTGTTGCATTGCTTATCAGGGAAGATATTACAGCAGTGCTTTGGCAGGATAGATTAGAGGGCTCGTCTAGGGAGGCTATTTGGGTGGAACTGAGAAATGGGAAAGGGGTAGCAACACTTATAGGGGTGTATTATAGACCGCCAAATGTGGAGCGAGAATTGGAAGAGCAAATATGTAAGGAGATTGCAGATATTAGTAGTAAGCACAAGGTAGTGATTGTGGGAGATTTCAATTTTCCACACATAGACTGGGAAACACATTCTGTAAATGGGCTGGATGGGTTGGAGTTTGTAAAATGTGTGCAGGATAGTTTTTTGCAACAATACATAGAAGTACCTACTAGAGAAGGGGCGGTACTGGACCTCCTGTTAGGAAATGAGATGGGTCAGGTGGCAGAGGTATGCGTTGGGGAACAGTTTGGGTCCAGTGATCACAATACCATTAGTTTCAATATAATTATGGAGAGGGACAAAACTGGACCTAGGGTTGAGATTTTTGATTGGAGAAAGGCTAACTTTGAGGAGATGCGAAAGGATTTAAAAGGAGTAAATTGGGACAGTTTGTTTTATGGGAAAGATGTGGAAGAGAAATGGAGTACATTTAAAGGTGAAATTTTAAGAGTACAGAATCTTTATGTCCCTGTTCGGTTGAAAGGAAATCGTAAAAATTGTAAAGAGCCATGGTTTTCAAGGGAAATTGGACACGGTTCGGAAAAAGAGGGAGATCTACAAGAGTTATAGGCAGCATGGAGTAAATGAGGTGCTTGAGGAGTATAAAGAATGTAAAAAGAATCTTAAGAAAGAAATTAGAAAAGCTAAAAGAAGATATGAGGTTGCTTTGGCAAGTAAGGTAAAAGTAAATCCGAAGGGTTTCTACCGCTATATTAATAGCAAAAGGATAACGAGGGATAAAATTGGTCCATTAGAGAGTCAGAGTGGCCAACTATCTGCAGAGCCAAAAGAGATGGGGGAGATATTGAACAGTTTCTTTTCTTCGGTATTCACGAAGGAGAAGGATATTGAATTATGTGAGGTAAGGGAAACAAGTAGAGTAGCTATGGAAACTAAGAGGATCAAAGAAGAGGAAGTACTGACACTTTTGAGAATATAAAAGTGGATAAGTCTCCAGGTCCGGACAGGATATTCCCTAGGACATTGAGGGAAGTTAGTGTAGAAATAGCAGGGGCTATGGCAGAAATATTTCAAATGTCATTAGAAACGGGAATAGTGCCGGAGGATTGGCGTACTGCGCATGTTGTTCCATTGTTTAAAAAAGGGTCTAAGAGTAAACCTAGCAATTATAGACCTGTTAGTTTGACGTCAGTGGTGGGCAAATTAATGGAAAGAATACTTAGAGATAATATATATAAGCATCTGGATAAACAGGGTCTGATTAGGAACAGTCAACATGGGTTTGTGCCTGGAAGGTCATGTTTAACTAATCTTCTTGAATTTTTTGAAGATGTTACTCGGGAAATTGATGAGGGTAAAGCAGTGGATGTTGTGTATATGGACTTCAGTAAGGCCTTTGACAAGGTTCCTCATGGAAGGTTGGTTAAGAAGGTTCAATGGTTGGGTATTAATGGTGGAGTAGCAAGATGGATTCAACAGTGGCTGAATGGGAGATGCCAGAGAGTAATGGTGGATGGTTGTTTGTCAGGTTGGAGGCCAGTGACGAGTGGGGTGCCACAGGGATCTGTGTTGGGTCCACTGTTGTTTGTCATGTACATCAATGATCTGGACGATGGTGTGGTAAATTGGATTAGTAAGTATGCAGATGATACTAAGATAGGTGGGGTTGCGGGTAATGAAGTAGAGTTTCAAAGTTTACAGAGAGATTTATGCCAGTTGGAAGAGTGGGCTGAGAGATGGCAGATGGAGTTTAATGCTGATAAGTGTGAGGTGCTACATCTTGGCAGGACAAATCAAAATAGGACGTACATGGTAAATGGTAGGGAATTGAAGAATGTAGGTGAACAGAGGGATCTGGGAATAACTGTGCACAGTTCCCTGAAAGTGGAATCTCATGTAGATAGGGTGGTAAAGAAAGCTTTTGGTGTGCTGGCCTTTATAAATCAGAGCATTGAGTATAGAAGTTGGGATGTAATGTTAAAATTGTACAAGGCATTGGTGAGGCCAATTCTGGAGTATGGTGTACAATTTTGGTCGCCTAATTATAGGAAGGATGTCAACAAAATAGAGAGAGTACAGAGGAGATTTACAAGAATGTTGCCTGGGTTTCAGCAACTAAGTTACAGAGAAAGGTTGAACAAGTTAGGGCTTTATTCTTTGGAGCGCAGAAGGTTAAGGGGGGACTTGATAGAGGTTTTTAAAATGATGAGAGGGATAGACAGAGTTGACGTGGAAAAGCTTTTCCCACTGAGAGTAGGGAAGATTCAAACAAGGGGACATGACTTGAGAATTAAGGGACTGAAGTTTAGGGGTAACATGAGGGGGAACTTCTTTACTCAGAGAGTGGTAGCTGTGTGGAATGAGCTTCCAGTGAAGGTGGTGGAGGCAGGTTCGTTTTTATCATTTAAAAATAAATTGGATAGTTATATGGATGGGAAAGGAATGGAGGGTTATGGTCTGAGCACAGGTATATGGGACTAGGGGAGATTATGTGTTCGGCATGGACTAGAGGGGTCGAGATGGCCTGTTTCCGTGCTGTAATTGTTATATGGTTATATGGTTAATTAAGGGACAGAAGTTTAGGGGTAACATGAGGGGGAACTTCTTTACTCAGAGAGTGGTAGCTGTGTGGAATGAGCTTCCAGTGGAAGTGGTGGAGGCAGGTTCGATTTTAACATTAAAAAATAAATTGGATAGGTATATGGACGGGAAAGGAATGGAGGGTTATGGTCTGAGTGCAGGTAGATGGGACATGGGGAAAATAAGTGTTTGGCACGCACTAGAAGGGCCGAGATGACCTGTTTCCGTGCTGTAATTGTTATATGGTTATATGGTTATATGGTTATATGATATGCACTTTGTGGATTTGCTCCATATTTCGATCATTAGCACAGCGGATTTGAAACTCTGCGATCTAATATAGACTGGAATGATGCACAGCCGATCTCAATTAATCCATTTCCTTGTGTATGGTTGGCTCACAGCGCCAGAGACCCAGGTTCCATCCAGATCACACCTCAGGTGCTGTCTGTGTGGAGTTGGCACGTTCTCCCTGTGACCACGTCGGATTTCTCCAGGTGTTCTGGATTAGACCATAAGAAATAGGAGCAGAATTAGGCCCTTCAGCCCATCGAGCCAGTTCTGCCATTCAATCATGGCTGATCTATCTTTCCCTCTAAAGCTGACGGTTGTGGGAGGAATCGGTTTCCTCCTACACTCCAAAGAGGTGTGGGTTTGTAGATTAATTGGCCTCCGTTAATTGTAAAATTGACCCCGTTGTGTAGGATAGTGCTAGTGTCCGAGGTGATCACTGCTCGCTGCAATGAATGTCTTTCCAATCCATTCAATTACCTTGGGTTGGAAGCCAACCTACATTCTTAATTAGTAAGGGTTTAATTTAGTCTAGTAAAAGAGATACAGAGTGTAAACAGGCCCTTCAGACCATCGAGTCCGCACTGTCCGCACGCTAACATTCTCCTACACACACTGGGGCAATGTACAATTACACCAAGCTAATTAACCTACAAACCTGCACGTATTTGGAGTGTGGGAGGAAACAGGAGATCCTTGAGAAAACTCACGAAGGTCAGGGGGAGAACGTACAAACTCCGTATAGATGGCACCCGTAGTCAGGATCGAACCCGGGTCTCTGGCATTGTAAGGCAGCAACTCTACTGCTGCGCCACCGTGACGCCCTGGGGTATCTAGGGTTATGGGGAGAAAGCAGGAGAATGGGGTTAAGAGGGACAGATAAATCAGCCACGATTGAATGGTGGAATGGACTTGATGGGCCGAATGGCCTAATCATGCAAACAAACAATAATTGCGAAAAGACAAAAACAATGTCCCAAGTCCACGTAATTGGGAGCTTATTTGAGATTGTATTGTTTAATAGCCCGATGGCTGTAGGGAAGAAGCTGGCCCTGAACATGGACGTTACAGTTTCTGCAAGTCTTAAAGGGCTGTCCCACTTAGGCGACCTAATTGGAGAGTTTTGGAGAGTTTGAAAAAATGACATGTTGAAGACCTCCTTCGACTATGTTGAAGACCAGCTTTGACTAGCTACGACTAGCTACGACTTACTTCGTGAAAATTGGACACCGAATAGTGGAGTGAAGACGACCTCTTTCGATCTCCTTTGACCTTCCTTCGACTATGATGAAGACTATCTATGACTACCTTCGACTACCCTCGATTACCTACGACTAACGTGCCGACCTACGACGACCTACTACGACCAAACCTACGAGTAAAAAAAGTATTGATTTTTTCCATGGCCACCTTTTTTACCCGCGGGCATTTTTTAACATATTGAAAAAACCGCCGCGACCTAGCTGAGGGCTCGAGTACGCGGAGACCACTCTCGAGCATGAAGGAGAGTTACAAAGACCTCCTACGACCTCGTGTCGACCATGCTGCGGGATTGAGTCGAGGGAAAACTCGCCAGTACTCGCGGACTAGGTCGCCCAAGTGGGACAGCCCCTTCACAGTTTTCAAGATCTGAACTTGCATCTCTGGATTATTGGTCAGGAATTCTGAATTCCCCATCCAGCAATAAAGCCACCACACCTGAGCATCCCAGGAGGCTGGCTATTCAGGAACTGTCTCTGAGTGGAGCTTTCACTGTTATCCCTACAGAAGGTTATTAGGTTGATTTCCAACCCAAGATGAGATTGCATGGATTGGAAAAATACAAGACTCCAGACTTACAGTGCATTCAGACCCCTTCACTTATTCCACATTTTGTTACGTTACAGCCTTATTTTAAAATGGATTAAATTCTTTTTTTTAATCATCAACCTACACACAATACCCCCGAATGAAGAAGCGTAAACAGGTGTTTAGAAAAGATTGCAATTAATTAAAAAGAAATAACTGAAATATCACATTTAGATAAGTCTTCAGACCCTTTGCTATGACACTCAAAATTGAGCTTAAGTTCATCCTGTTTCCATTGATTATCCTTACGATGTTTCTACAACTTGATTGGAGTCCACCAGTGGTAAATTAAATTGATAGGACACGATTTGGAAAGGCACACACCTGTCTATACAAGGTCCCACAGTTGACAGTGCATGTCAGCGCAAAAACCAAGCCATGAAGACGAAGGAATTGTCCGTAGACCTCCGTGACAGGATTGTGTCGGGACATAGATCTGGGGAAGGGTATAAAACAGTTTCTGCAGCATAGCAGGTCCCAAAGAGCAAAGTGGCCTCTGTCATTCTTCAATGGAAGAATTTTGGACCCACCAGGACTCTTCATAGAGCTGGCCGCCCGGCCAAACTGAGCAATCGGGGAGAAGGGCTCTAGTAACATGGGCGGCACGGTGGTGCAGCGGTAGAGTTGCTGCCTTACATCGCCAAACACCCGGGTCCCGGGTTTGATCCTGACTACGGGCGCTGTCTGCACGGAGTTTGTACGTTCTGCCCGTGATCTGCGTGGGGTTTCTGCGAGATCTTCGGTTTCCTCCCACACTCCAAAGACATGCAGGTTTGTAGGCTAATTGGCTTGGTGTAAATGTAAATTGTCCCTAGTGTGTTAGTGTGCGGGGATCGCTGGTCGGTGCAGACTCGGTGGGCCGGGGGTCCTGTTTCCACGCTGTATCTCTAAACTAAACTAAACTGTGTGGAATTGAGATTTTCAAAGACCGTACAGCCCCCAAAAGAGGCAGGACTCGACTGTGTGAAATATTTCCGAGTCTTTTTATTTATTGATATTCATTCTGATCTTTGTAAACTCAAATGGTGCCAGATATGTAAAATGCTTCATGGAATGATATTTGTTAACCAATCTAGACATCTGAAAAGCTGCCGGCAACGGAACTAACACACGATCCACATAAGATTCACGAAGATGTTAAGTAACTACTTCTTTGGAGAAGAATTAATTCGTCAAAAGGATAACGCTCTCATCTTATGCATTGGAATCCAAGAGGTAGATCTCACTTTTCTATACGCATGGTGACTCGTTAAGGTGGAATTTGAGCCTAGGGACAGGCCATTCAGCCCATTGTTCTACCTCATTCCACCACCGCAGGCCCTGCTCCAAGAGGCCGAACACGTGGACCGCACGTGGTGGAGCAGCGGCAGTGGACACCGCGGCTACGCTTGGCCAGGCCGACCCTGCAACGCTGCCAGGACATCAGACCTTCACGGTTAGATCAAGATCTCCGCACTTACAACAACTGGGACTTGACAATGGCGCCAAACTGGTGTACAGTCCCAGTGTACCACTGCTACACACTCGTACTGTATCTGAGATGCTTATCTAAGATCTATCTAAGAGTCAAGTCAAGAATTCTATTGTCATGTGTCCCAGATAGGACAATAATATTCTTGCTTGCTGCAGCACAACAGAATATGTAAACATAGTACATAACGGGAGAAGAAAAATAGTTCAGTGTGTGTGTGTGTGTGTGTATACACACATGCACACATACTTAATAAATATACAAATAGAGTGCAATAATTTGCACTCTTTGAGGCAGTGACTACGATAGATCCCTTCGACGGTGGGGAGGTCAGAGCCAGTGATGGACTGGGCAGTGGTCATAACATTTTGTAGTCTTTTCCGCTCCTTAATGTTCAAGTTGCCGAACCAGGCACCGATGCAACCAGTCAGAATGCTCTCTACCGTGCACCTGTAGAAGTTCAAGAGAATCCTCTTCAACAATCCGAATCTCCGGTAGTGCTTCTGTACAGTGATACTTGTACTGAACTGTGTACAATAATGTATTTTACTGTGCCCCAGTACACGTGACACAAAAAGTACGGTACTTCGCCATCATACAAGTACCTGCTCTCCCGAGCAAATCTCTCTCTTCTTTCCTCTCTCCTGCACTTAATTGGATTTCCCGTGATTGGTCAAGTCGTCTTTGGAGACCCTGGTCTTTTATCGGTAGGCAGACTTAATTAACACTATTAAATTTGCAGCAGAAAGAAGGGCAATTGGCTCATTAAACCTACAATTTCCCAGGGCCTGAGTTGAATGGTTCTACGATGAACTCAATCAATCAAAAGTCGAGATTGTTTCATTCCCATATGTTCTTGCACCAGAACAATGTAATTCTTACTCGCTGCAGCTCAACAGGCCTGTAAATCTAATACATGCAGACAGCATACAATAATAAAAAATACAACTCATTAATAAACGTAACGTAGCTTAGAGATGCAGCGCGGAAACAGGCCCTCTGGCACCACCTAAGTCCGCGCCGACCAGCGACCCCCATACATTAACTCTATCCTACACACACCTGGGACAATATATAATTTTACCAATGTCAATTACCCTACAAAACTACGTCTTTAGAGTTTGGGAGGAAACCAGAGCACCCGGAGAAAACCCACTCTGGTCACGGGGAGAATTTACAAACTCTGTGCAGACAGCACCCATTGTCAGGATCGAACATAGGTCTCTGGTGCTGTAAGGCAGCAACACCACCACTCCACCACCATGCCGCCTAATGCTAGCTAAACATAATGGCGTATAAACTGAAGGCCATCATGTAACTAAAGTTACAGATCAGTTTCAGTTCAGTTTAGTTTATTGTCACGTGTACCGAGGTGCAGTGAAAGGCTTTTCTTTGCATGCCAACCAGTCAGCAGAAAGACAATGCATGATTACTATCAAGCCATGCACAGGGAACATGTTTCCTGCCTCTAGCGTGTCCAAACCCTTAACAATCTTATATGTTTCAATAGGATACCCTCTCATCCTTCTAAACTCCAGAGTGTACAAACCCAGCCGCTCCATTCTCTCAGCATATGACAGTCACGCCATCCTTGTAATTAACCTTGTAAACCTACGCTGCACTCCCTCAATAGCAAGAATGTCCTTCCTCAAATTAGGGGACCAAAACTGCACACAATACTCCAGGTGTGGTCTCACTAGGGCCCTGTATAACTGCAGAAGGACCTCTTTGCTCCTATACTAGACTCCTTTTGTTATAAAGGCCAACATGCTATTCACTTTCTTTACTGCCTGCTGTACCTGCATGCTTACGTTCATAGACTGATGAACAAGGACCCCCAGATCCCGTTGTACTTCCCCTTTCCTAACTTGACGCCATTTGGATAGTAATCTGCCTTTCTGTTTTTGCTACCAAAGTGGATAACCTCACATTTATCCACATTAAACTGCATCTGCCATGCATCTGCCCACTCCCCCAACCTGTCCAAGTCACCCTGCATTCTCATAGCATCCTCCTCACAGTTCACACTGCCACCCAGCTTTGTGTCATCTGCAAATTTGCTAATGTTACTTTGAATCCCGTCATCCAAATCATTGATGTATATTGTAAATAGCTGCGGTCCCAGCACCGAGCCTTGCGGTACCCCACTAGTCACTGGCTGCCATTCTGAAAGGAACCCGTTAATCCCTACTCTTTGTTTCCTGTCTACCAACCAATTTTCTATCTATGTCAGCTCTCTACCCCCAATACCATGTGCCCTAATTTTGCCCACTAATCTCCTATGTGGAAGATTAGTGGGCAATCTCCTATTAAATCTTTTCCCCAATGTCCTCTGGTCCTCGATTCACCTACTCTGGGCAAGAGACACTGTGCATCTACCCGATCTATTCCTCTCATGATTTTATACACCTCTACAAGATCACCCCTCATCCTCCTGCGCTCCATGGAATAGAGACCCAGCCTACTCAACCTCTCCCGATAGCTCAGACCCTCTAGTCCTGGCAACATCCTCATAAATCTTCTCTGTACCCTTTCCAGCTTGACAACATCTTTCCTGTAACACGGTGCCCAGAACTGAACGCAATGCTCTAAAAGCGGCCTCATAACGTCATAGTACGTGAAAACAGACTATCATTGAATCATTGATGATCATAGTATAGACTCTTGGATCTCCTTCCCAATGGGAAGAGTGAGATGAGAGCGTGTCCAGGGTGGTGTGGGTCTCTGATGATATTGCCTTCCTTTGAGGCAGTGCCTCCAGTAGATCCCTTTGATAGTGAATGACTTAGATGACTGGTTAATTAGAGAGGGTTCACTAATCACTGGATAAACAGGCACTAGGAACAGCACTTATTTCCTTTTTATCTTCTGGATTGTGGCCTACTAACAGGAAATTGAGCAAAATATCAAAGTTTCTTTCTAATATTCAGTTTAAGTTTAGTTTTTTTAGTTTAGATTAGAGATACAGTGCGGAAACAGGCCCTTCGGCCCACCGAGACCGAACTGACCAGCGATCGCCGCGCCCATACACTATTCTGCACACCAGGGACAATTTACATTGATATCAAGCCAATTAACCTACAAACCTGCACGTCTTTGGAGAGTGGACGGAAACCGAAGATCTCAGAGAAATAGAAACATAGAAAATAGGTGCAGGAGTAGGCCATTCGGCCCTTCGAGCCTGCACCGCCATTCAATGTGAACATGGCTGATCATCCAACTCAGTATCCCGTACCTGCCCTCTCTCCATACCCCCTGATTCCTTTAGCCACAAGGGCCACATCTAACTCCCTCTTAAATATAGCCAATGAACTGGCCTCAACTACCTTCTGTGGCAGAGAATTCCACAGATTCACCACTCTCTGTGTGAAAAATGTTTTTCTCATCTCGGTCCTAAAAGATTTCCCTCTTATCCTTAATCTGTGACCCCTAGTTCTGGACTTCCCCACGCAGGTCACGGGGTGAACGTACAAACTCCGTACAGACAGCGCCGGTAGTCAGGATCAAACTCGGGTGTCTGGCGCTGAACGGCAGCAACTCTACCGCTGCGCCACCGTGCCGCCCGTTTAGAGATACAGCGTGGAAACAGGCCCTTCAGCCTACCAAATCCACGCCGACCATCGATCACCCATGCACTAGTTCCACGTTATCCCAACTTTCTCATTCTTCACTCGAGGGGCAATTTACAGAAGCCAATTATCCTACAAATCGCACGTCTTTGGAATGTGGGAGGAAACCGGAGCACGGGGAGAACGTACAAACTCTGCACAGACAGCGGCAGAGGCCAGGATGGAACCCGGGTCACTGGCGCTGCAAGGCATCATCTCTACCGCTGCGCCTCCGCATTGGCCAATGAGTAAGACAACTTGATGCCCCACTTTTGAGAAAGAGAAATAGCAATAAATGCATGAGGTGAGAAAAACCTTTAAACTCATGTGGATGTTATTTGCAACAGTGTGCTGGAACGCAGGAATGCCATTTATTGAGGTGTTAATGAACGATATTTTTCCACAATATTTAATCTGTTACATTTGTCATGTTTGTTTTTGTAATGTTAGAAAATTACCACGACATCTTGGCACACACAAACAGGCAAAATGCATTCAATAAGCATCTGTGTGTATGGCAGTGGTTGCATCTGAATGGAATTAGCCAGCCTGCTTCTTAAAGTGTGCGAAAATCAAGAGATGTGTGAAGATTCGGAAGTGTCTGTGACTAGCGCAGAAGATAGAGGCAGAAGTGGCGATAAGGTCTTTGGAAAGTGGACTATCTACTTTTAGAGGAATCCTTACCTGTAAGATGAGAGAGTGGTGGGGGGGGGGGGGGGGGGGTGGGCGGGGTGGGGGTGGGGGGGTGGTGGGGGGGAGTGGGGGGGGGAATAAGATTAAATAGGAACCTGAAAGGTAACTTTTTAACGCAAAGGGTGGTGGTTGTACAGAATGAGCTGCTGAAGAAGGTAACATTTAAGGAACATTTAAGGAACATTTGGACAGGTACTTCAAGAGTCAAGCGTGTTTTATTGTCATAGGTACTGGATAGAACAATGAAATTCTTACTTGCAGCAGCACAACTGAATATGTAAACATAGTACTCTGTAAACAATATGTGAGAAAAAATATTTTATATATATATATATATATATTATGTTTGTGTCTATATATACACAAGCACATATATAAATTGCTAAATTGATAAAAATGCTGGAGTAACTCAACGGGCCAGGCAGCATCCCTATAGAGAAGTCCCACTTTGTCCCACCCCCCCCCCCATCTTCCCACTTTGTCCCATCCCCCCATCTCTCTTCCACCTTTTCCCTCCTTACTACAATCAGTCTGAAGAAGGGTCCCGACCTGAAACCTCACCTAGCCATGTTCTCCAGAGATGCTGTCTGACCCGCTGAATTACTCCAGCACTTTGTGTCTTTTCTTGGTAAACCAGCATCTGCAGTTTCTTGTATCTAGTATTGGCACCCTTCCTGATTGCTGTAAACAGTAATAAGTTCATATGATCATCAGCTGTAAGGCAGCAACTCTACAGCTGTGTCAGACACCAGGATGGGATGAGGCATCCCATCATTCACAGGCAGCAACATCATACGAAGAAATCGAGGGGACTATTGATGAACATTTAAAATCTTCGGAGAAAATAAGTCAGCAAAACCAGGGCTGCATCTCTAAGCTAAACTAAAACTAAATCAAATATAATAAAAAATGAATTTGCCATAGAGGGAGTACAGAGAAGGTTCACCAGACTGATTCCTGGGATGTCAGGACTTTCATATGAAGAAAGACTGGATAGACTCGGCTTGTACTCGCTAGAATTTAGAAGATTGAGGGGGGATCTTATAGAAACGTACAAAATTCTTAAGGGGTTGGACAGGCTAGATGCAGGAAGATTGTTCCCGATGTTGGGGAAGTCCAGAACAAAGGGTCACAGTTTAAGGATGAGGGGGAAATCTTTTAGGACCGAGATGAGAAAAACATTTTTCACACAGAGAGTGGTGAATCTCTGGAATTCTCTGCCACAGAAGGTAGTTGAGGCCAGTTCATTGGCTATATTTAAGAGGGAGTTAGATGTGGCCCTTGTGGCTAAAGGGATCAGGGGGTATGGAGAGAAAGCAGGTACAGGATACTGAGTTGGATGATCAGCCATGATCATATTGAATGGCGGTGCAGGCTCGAAGGGCCAAATGGCCTACTCCTGCACCTATTTTCTATGTTTCTATGTTTCTATGTTTACTACAGACGCTGTCTGTACAGAGTTTGCACGTTCTCCCTGTGACCTGGTGGGTTTCCTCCAGGTGCTCCGGTTCCTAAAAGATTTGTAGGTTCGTTGGCTTCCGTAAATCGTCCCTGGAGCGTAGGATATTACTAGTGCACTGGTCGGCACGGACTCGGCGGGCCGAAGGGCCTGTTTCCACACTGTATCTCCAAAACTGAACCTAAAGCAAGAGCTTTTTCCCGACAGAAGTGTAATATACTCCATGAACGTTAGCATAGCAATGTCTGTCAGGAAAGTTTAGAGGGGGAAGCATGCTTCAAAGATCTGCAGTGCCAATTTTTTAAATGATGACTCAGCATCAAACCACATTTCATTTATCGGGAAGACAGGACGGGAATAATATAAAGAGCTCATGCGAATAGTTCCCCAAATTCAATGCCCATTAATCTATTTCTGTGTGATTAAATTTCCATGGTTATTAATGCAAGACAAAGGAAGATGCCTTTAGCATATTGAACATCAAATTACTGCTTACTTGGCCAATAGACCCAGGAATTGATTTCTATATTAATTGGTAATTACAGGCCAATGTAGAATCTGAGTTAATTAGAAAATATTTTGATGTCATGTCATATTAATTAAATTTATATACTTTGAGTTCAGTGTCAAGTATTTTCGTGCTCAGGTTTTCGCGATCTACAAGGCCAGATGAAGTGGATGAATTTAGTTTCTGCATGAGAATTACAAGTGGTTTCACATTCATAAGTTCATATTCATAATTGATAGGAGCAGAATTAGGCCATTCGGCCCATCAGGTCTACTCCGCCCATTCAATCATGGCTGATCTATCTCTCCCTCCTAACCCCATTCTCCTGCCTTCTCTCCATAACCCCTGACACTCGGAAGGAGATGAGAAGGAATTTCTTCAGTCAGAGGGTGGTGAATTTGCGGATTTTGTTGCCACAGAAGGCTGTGGAGGCCAGGTCAGTGGATATTTTTAAAGCAGAGATAGATTGATTCCTGATTAAAACGGGTTGTCAGGGGTTACGAAGAGAAGGCAGGAGAATGGGGTTAGGAGGGAGAGATAGATCAGCCATGATTGAATGGCGGAGTGGACTTGATGGGCCAAATGGCCCAATTCTGCTCCAATTACTTATGACCTTACGACTAGAGGATTGCCAATGTTATATTGCCAATGTTAAACCACCATTCGAAAAAAAAGGGGAAATTGATGTGCCCACTTAATCAATCAAACAGGGATTGTACAATAATTAGTACAATAATGACTGCGATGCATTATCAGAGAGCAAGTAAACTTTCATTAAGAAAGGCATGGGCTAATTAAGAAGAGGCAATATGGATTTGTTAAGTAGAAATGATGCCTGAGTAACTTGATTGGGTCCGAGATGGGCCACCGAGAAAGTCAATGGAGGATGCATGTTGTTCAATAAGAGCAAAGGGCAGTGGAGAAATGGCTTTCACTACAACGTGCTTTACAAAAGGAATTCCCTCAGGCTCAGTTTGGCATCCATTGCTCCGTGCAATTATATTACAAGGTCTAGACTCGCCAGTGCAGTGAGCGGTGTTGTGAAGATTTCAGATGGAACAAAACAAAGTCATCAATATTGATGAGGCTCCTGGATGACGTAGATGGGATGGAGGAATGAGAAAAGGCTTCAGTCTGAAGAAGGGTCTCGACCAGATACGTCACCCGTTGCTTCTCTCCAGAGATGCTGCCGGTCCCGCTGAGTTACTCCAGCATTTTGTGTCTATCTTCACTCATCTTGGCCCCGCTCTGGGAGTAGGAGTGGGGGGCGGATCCGGATCCGCAACGGCCGTGAGCCCCAGGCCGAGCTCGGCGATCGTTTGCCTGCTTCTGCTGCTGTTGGAGGTGAGACGTTGCGCCGCGCCACGGTCTTGGGCCTGTCCCACTTTGGCCGTCAGTTACGCGACAGGCCAGTGGCGCGCGAAGATTTTGTGCAGGTCGAAGAGCACACTCCTCCACGTCACTCCATACGCCCGTCCCCGTGCTACCCACACGCTACCCACGCGCTACACACGCTATCCACACGCTACCCACGCACTACACACGCTATCCACACGCTACCCACGCACTACACACGCTACCCACACGCTACCCACATGCTACACATGCTAACCACACACTCTACACATGCGCTACACATGCTACCCACACTCTACCCACATGATACCCACGCTACCCACATGCTACACACGCGCTACCCACACGCTACCACGTGCTACACACGCTACCCACGCACTACACACACTATCCACACGCTACCACGTGCTACACACGCTACCCACATGCTACCCACGTGCTACACACGCGCTACCCACACTCTACCCACGCGCTACACACGCTACCCACATGCTACACACACGCTACCCACGTGCTAGCAGGTTGCGTAAATGGTGCGTGAATGACGGCCAAGTGGGACAGGCCCTTAAAGAGTTCGATGCCACTATCGCATCTGCCTCTGATCCAAAATGGCTTGAGGCGTTGATGGACCTTTCTCCCATCATCTGCTTACCAACCTCCCCCCCCCCCCCCCCCCCACCCCGTCTGTGGTTACCTATCACCAAGCTTTGACCTGCTCGTCCTCTCTTCTTGTTCTCCTCCCCCCCCCCCCCCCCCCCACACCACCCCCCCCCCAAGTACAATCAGTTTGAAGAAAGGTTCTGACTGGAAACATCACCTCTCTATGTTCTCCAGAGATGCTGCCTGCCCTGCTTATTACTCAAGCATTTTGTGTTCCTTCATTTAGAAAGGCATTGGCTAGTTATGAAGAGTTGATACAAAATTCATTGCCACAGATGACGGTGGAGGCCAAGTCACTGAATATTTTTAAAGCGGGGTTTGATAGGTACACAAAAATGCTGGAGAAACTCAGCGGGTGCAGCAGCATCTATGGAGCGAAGAAAATAGGCTCCGTTTCGGGCCAAAACCCTTCTTCAGGGGTTTGATAGGTTCTTGATTAGTAAGGGCGTTAATGGCGTTAGTGGGAGAAGGCAGGAGAATGGGATTGGAGCGGAAAGATAGATCAGCTGTGATTGAATGGTGGAGTAGACTTGATGGGCCGAGTGGCCTAATTCTGCTCCTATATCTTCTGGTCTTATCATGGCACAGCCTTAGCATGACAACTACTGCTCACAGCCAACTCTTTGCTTCATTCTTCTTTCCACTGTCCTATATAATTGGAACAAGAAGTCTCTACTCTTCAATTTTAATCCTCTTGCTTAAAGGCTAAGATATCATTTGTCTTCTTAATTGCTTTCTGTATCTGGATTTTATTTTCAGTGATTCATATTAAGTGATAAGAGTTTCCGATGAAGTGCAGCATCTGCCTGTGTCTCTTATTGAATAATTGCACTTCCTTTCTATATTTTCTGCATTATGTTCCATCTGTCATGGTCTTGTTCACTCACTTAAACTCTTTATATCCTATTAAATCCTCTGCATCCTCTACACAGCCACCCTGCCTCATGTCATGAGGCCAAATTGGCTCTATGTATTACATGTAGTGAACAATAACACCATGATCGAATGGCAGAGTGGACTCGATGGGCGAAATGGCCTAATTCTGCTCCAATGCCGTATTCGCCTTTACTCTTTGTGTCTTTTTTGTCTAAGCGGTAGAGCTGCTGCCTGACAGCGCCAGAGACCCGAGTTCCATCCTGACTACGGGCGCCGCCTGTATGGAGTTTGTCCATTCCCCCTGTGACTGCGTGGGTTTTCTCCGGGAGCTTCGGTTTCACAGTCCTCCACCTGACATTTGCAGCAATGTTGCCATCATAGTTCCTGGCAGGACAGGAGGGGGAGGGTCAATTGGTATTGCAATTGGGGCCGTGTAATTGGAATTTCTTTTTTTAAGTCCAGCGCTGGGGGAGGCAGAGGAGTGCTGGAATGTTACATTCGGCAACGGGTTGAGTTGTGGGACCACGCCTCCCATGGGGGCTAAAGATTAGTGGTGCAATATTGTGTTGGGGAACAGGTTGTGTTGGGGGACCAGGCCAGTAGGTCTAGTATATATATATATATACTATATATATATATATATATATATATATATATATCCCAGTAGGTCTAGTATATATATATATGTGTGTGTGTGTGTGTGTGTGTGTGTGTATCTGTGTGTGTGTATATATGTGTGTGTGTATATATGTGTGTGTGTGTGTATATACTGTATATATGCATGTGTGTGTGTACACATGTGTGTGTATATATATGTGTGTGTGTGTGTGTGTGTGTGTGTGTGTATATATGTGTGTGAGTATACACGTGTGTGTGTATATGTATATACACACACACATATAAAAAACAAATAATACACACACATAATAAATGGAAATAAGTATATATAATTAAAAAAACATATATAACATATGTAACATATGTAATAAATATATATATATATTTGTTTAAATATATACACACATTTTTTTCTCTATAAAATATTATACCTTATTTTTGTTTATCATATTGTGTACTGGGCACTGTATTTGCCGATTCTGTTGTAAGGACTTTGGGACTTAAGGCCTTTGGGATTTTTGCAATAATATTGTGTTTTTTTAATTTATTGAAGATTCTATTTATGTTATCTATGAGTATTGTGTTTACATATTGTGTTGTGCTGCGGCAGGTAAGAATTTCATTTTTCTATCTGGGACACATGACAATAAAACACTCTTGAATCTCTGGACTTGACAAGATAATGAGTTCATTATTTCTTCCGTGAACGGAAGGTTTATACTGATCCATCGACTCCTGAAATCTCTCTTCCTTGTGCGGGATATATCCAGAGTAACATATATATATATATATCCGTGAGTGAATACTCTCGAACAAAGACCATTGCAGAATGAAATTTGAGCAGAGTGCTGGAAGGAAAGCATGCGGAGTCCCCCGCTGACTGTTTCCTGCTTCTTCACATCTCATTTCACTTTGCAGTTTCCGCAGTTTCCCCCGTTCTGTACACAAGCGGACACACTCGGGATGTGAAGAGCTCAAACGATGAGTGAGTCAACATATAATGTCCCAAGGAAAAAACCCCACTAAGTACTGGAGTAACAAAAGTCATTTGGACAGGTACATGTATAGGATAGGTTGAGTGGGTAAATGAGGACCTGGTATGGGACACTTTGTAACCTTGTCAGCGGCCTTTATGTCGTGCCTCTTTGCAAGTCAAGTCAAGTCAAGAGAGTTTATTGTCATGTGTCCCAGATAGGACAATGAAATTCTTGCTTGCTGCAGCACAACAGGATATTGTAGGCATAAATACAGAACAGATCAGTGTGTCCATATACCATAGAAAATATATTTACACACATAAATAAACAGATAAAGTGCAATAGGCTGTTATTGTTCAGAGTTCGTTTGAAGTTGATGGCTGTGGGGAAGAAGCTGTTCCTGAACCTGGATGTTGCAGATTTCAGGCTCCTGTACTTTCTACCTGATGGCAGCGGAGAGATGAGTGTGTGGCCAGGATGGTGTGGGTCCTTGATGATGCTGGCAGCCTTTTTGAGGCAGCGACTGCGATAGATCCCCTCGATGGTGGGGAGGTCAGAGCCGATGATGGACTGGGTAGAGGTTCCAACTTTTTGCAGCCTTTTCCGCTCCCGGACGCTCAGTTTGCCGAACCAAGCCACGATGCAACCGGTCAGCATGCTCTCTACTGTGCACCTGTAGAAGTTCGAGAGAGTCCTCCTTGACATACCGACCCTCCGTAATCTTCTCAGAAAGTAGAGGCGCTGATGTGCTTTCTTTATAATTGCATCAGTGTTCTCGGACCAGGAGAGATCTTCGGAAATATGCACGCCCATACCTTTGCATGCCTTGGATGTGCAAAACAAAAGAATTTCGCTGTGACTTGTCAGATATGACATCGTATTAATTCATTCATGCAGGCGGGTGGGACGCGTGTAGATGTGACATCTTGGTCGGCATGGGCAAGTTGGGCCGAAGGGCCTGTTTTTGTGCTGTACCGCTCTGTGACTCTTTAGACTTTATACTTTAGAGACACAGAGCAGTAAAATCGCCCCACCGAGTCCGCGCCTACACATTATTATTGAAGCCAATTAGGCTACAAAACCTGCACGTTTTAGGAGTGTGGGAGGAAACCGGAGCCCCCGGAGAAAACCCACGCTGGTGAACGTACAAACTCCCGTACAGACAGCGCCCGTAGTCAGGATCGAACCCGGATCACTGTCGCTCTGAGGCAGTAACTCTACTGCTGCTCCACATACAACTTATAAGGCTTTAATTGTACCTGCACCTCTATGTACTCGTACCCATAAAAATAATCCTGCCTTCAATCGACTTGACGATAATGCATATATCACACTTACATCAGAAATAAACCATAAAAAACAAAATTTACAGTCAGCATATTTCTATTTCATATGCAGATGACTAAATCAATAATAGTCATATTTGATGGAGTATTATTAGTCTGCAAAGGTAGAACCAAATTTAAGCAACTATTACTGCTCGCAATGATGGAATATTATGTTCGCCGAGGTGTTAATAAGAATTGTAAAAAAATATCATTCCTCAAGGGTTTTATATGCTCTTGAAAATAATTGCATTTGAATACATTCATTATAAGATTTACTATCTGATTATCTATGCATTTTTTTTTTCAAAGCACTCCTGATATTACTTACTTATTCATGGTTTTTATCTGCAAGAACACACTTCTGCAAACATATCCAAACAAAAACCTTGTGTTGGATGTTTCATGTATCTTGTGTTTTTATGACTGTTGGCAGATCCTGGGATGAATAAAGTTCTATCATATCGTATCTAATCGAAAGAACTGCAGGTGCTGGTTTACACCGAAGATGGACACAAAATGCTGGAGTTACTCAGGGGGTCAGGCAGCATCTCTGGAGAGAAGGAATGGGTGACGTTTCGGGTCGAGACCCTTCCACAGACCCTACTTTAGACAATGCCTACGTTGAAGAAGTTCTCCTGCTCTCACAGAGACGTTGCCTGACCCGCTGAGTTACTCCAGCACTTTGTGTCCTTTTGTGTGTGAACTAACATCTGCAGTTCCTTTTTTTCGAGAAGATGTTGTGTGCTCAAGCTGGAAAGGATATAGGAAATATTTACCAGGATGTTGCCAGGACTAGAGGGTCTGAGCTATGGGGAGAGGTTGAGCAGGCTGGGACTCTATTACATGGAGCCATGGAGGATGAGGGTTGATCTTATAGAGGTGTATAAAATCATGAGAGGATTTGATCGGGTAGATGCATAGAGCCTCTTGCCCAGAGTAGGTGAATCAAGGACCAGAGGACTTAGGTTTAAGGTGAAGGGGAAAGGATTTTATAGGAATCTGAGGGGTAGCATTTTCACACAAAGGGTGGGCGGGTGTATGGAACGAGCTGCCAGAGGAGGTAGTTGAGGCTGGGACTATCCCAACGTTTAAGAAACAGTTAAACAGGTACATGGATGGGACAGGTTTGAAGGGATATGGACCAAATGTGGGCAGGTGGGACTAGTGTAGCTGGGACATATTGGCCGGTGTGGGCGAGTTGGGCCGAAGGGCCTGTTTCCACACCGTGTCACTCTATGACTCTGACTCTAAGACGGTATCAGTCAATTAGTGGCGCTGATATCCAGTAATAAAATAACTTTCAGCTGAGCTAATGAATCTGCACCAGCCCACCGCTCTGAAGCACATCAATGGTAGGAAAACAAATAATTTACGCTACCCTTTTGTACTGGTTCTGGGAAATATTGTTCTGCTCAAGTAATTTTGCGAATAAGAGGGTTTTTAATTGCACTTCAATCCTCTTCACTTCTGAAAAGAAATGCCTTGCTACTTGATGCTCTAACCTCCACCAGATGTTGAGGATTGAGTGGGAGAAAGCAAACTAACTGTCTTTACTTCTTGAGAGGGGGGGGGGGGGGGGGGGGTTAAGGCCAGCTCGTAAACAACAAATCTTACACCCAGTGGCTAGATGTCCAAACTCCCTTTCAGTTTTTCCTGTGATTCTGGCTTTCCTTTGCATCCATTTAGAGATACAGCGTGGAAATCCCTGTGCCCTTCGGCCCACCGAGCCCGTGCCGACTGGCGATCGCCCCGTACACCAGCAGTAGCCTACACACACTTGGGCCAAGTTACAATTTACAGGTAACAATTTAACCTCCAAACCTGTAATGGCTTTTGGAGTGTGGGAGGAAGCCGGAGAAAACCCACGCGGGTCACGGGGAGAACGTAAAACTCCGAGCGGACAGCACCCATAGTCAGGATCGAGGCAGCAACTCTACCGCTGCGCCACCGTATTGCCCAACCCTCTGCAGGTCATGCCGTACAGTTATGTTAGCCGACAAAAAGAATTAAAGTCTAGTTCCACGGGAAAGATTTAGAGCAACAGACACAGCCAGTGCCCTGAGCAACCTTTAATTTTTAAAAGATAACTCGAACCATTTATCACCTTAATACTTATAATGTCATAATCTGAATTAAATGAAAACAAAAATATTTCCTGGTTTATTTTTATTCTTTTTTTTCTTTTCTTTTTTATTTTAGAGCAGCATACACTTAAAAACTGAAGAACAACATTAGTAAAATAGCTGTGGGAATGAAATGCAATAATAGACATCTTCATTTCAACGACTTCTGTTCTGTACCTGCTTGGAATGCTGACACTGGTGATAGTGGAGAGATCCGCAGTGGGATTAAAATTGTATCTATTAATATTTATTCAGCAATACCAAATGACACCTTAGTGCCATAAAATTGAATTGAAAATCATTCTTTGAGGCACAGGAGTGGAATATATTTTCATGGGCCGGCTAATGGCACAGCGGAAGAGTTGCTGCCTCACAGCGCCAGAGTCCCGGGTTCGATCCTGACTGCGGGTGCTGCCTGCACGGAGTTTGTACGTTCCCCCCGTGACCCGCGTGGGTTTTTCCCCAGGTGCTCCGGTTTCCTCCCACACTCCAAAGACGTACAGGTTTGTAGATGAATTGGCTTGGTATAATTGTACAAATTGTCCCTAGTGTGTGTAGGATAGCGTTAATGTGTGGGGAACGTTGGTCAGCGCGGAACTGATGGGCCGAAGGGCCCGTCTCCACGCTGTACCTCTGGACTAATCTAAACTAAACTCAGCGGATCAGGCAGCATCCCTAGAGAAGATGAATAGGTGATGTTTTGGGTCGGGACTGGTGTTTTAAGATAGGCACATGGGTATACAGTGAATGGGAGAATATGGATGACATGCAGGCTGAGAATATTGTATCTCTAAACTAGACTAAACTAAACTAAACTAAATTAAATTATACTAGACTAGTGGAAACTTAATCATTTCATAGGTGGTTTAAATTACTGTAATAACCAAGAATGTTTAAGAAGAAACTGCAGATGCTGGAAAAATCGAAGGTGGACAAAAAGCTGGAGAAACTCAGCGGGTGAGGCAGCATCTATGGAGCGAAGGAATGGGTGACGTTTCGGGTTGAGACCCTTCTTCAGACCAAGAAGATAATCAAGAATTTATTTGTTTAAGAAGGAACTGCAGATGCTGGAAAATCGAAGGTACACAAAAAAGCTGGAGAAACTCAGCGGGTGCAGCAGCATCTATGGAGCGAAGGAAATAGGCAACGTTTCGGGCCGAAACCCTTCTTCAGGTGGTGCTATATGTTTCGATAACCAAGAAGATGTATTTATATGTAGAGTATGATCTATAGTGTATATGTGAGTATGTATATATATACACACACTGAACTATTTTTACTCGTTTATTATATTGTTTACAATGTACTATGTTTACATATTCTGTTGTGCTGCTGCTAGTGAGAATTTCATTGTTCTATCTGGGACATATGACAATAAAACACTCTTGACTCTAATTTGGGTCCATATGTTATTCACTTTATCGCGTGAAACTTTAAGTCATCACTTTGATGGGCAGAGAGGGCAGAGCTCTGTGGATTGGAATATATTATTCTGCATGGACTTGCTCTCACTATCAATTGTAATTCTGCCGAGCAGTGCTGACATATTGTACATTTTTTCATTGGTTCGCAGTGAGGGAAACCAGCTATTAAAGTTATTATTCTGGTGCAAGTCCCCCGCTGGTCATTAACCTTCTTTGGCAGTATGGTCACGTCCAGCGCCATTGACAGAGCGGATTCAGGGAAAGCTAGACTTCACAGTGCTTGTTGTCTTATGTTCCGGAGCGATAGATGGTGCTATATGTTTCGATTTTTTACATTTCAGAGATTTATGCCTGCTGTTTACACCGGTGAATTTAATTTTGTTTAGTTCGCAAGTCGTAGGAGCAGAATTGGGCCATTCACCTCATCAAGTCTTCTCTGCCATTCGATCATGGCTGATCTATCTCTCCCTCCAGACCCCATTCTACTGCCTTCTCCCCATAACAATAGACAATAGACAATAGGTGCAGGATTAGGCCATTTGGCCCTTTGAGCCAGCACCGCCATTCACTGTGATCATAGCTGATCATCCCCAATCAGTACCCCGTTCCTGCCTTCTCCCCATATCCCCTGACTCCGCTATCTTTAAGAGCCCTATCTAGCTCTCTCTTGAAAGCATCCAGAGAACCTGCCTCCACCGCCCTCTGAGGCAGAGAGTTCCACAGACTCACCACTCTCTGTGAGAAAAAATGTTTCCTCGTCACCACCTGACACCCGCACTAATCAAGAATCTGCAAATCTCCATTGACCTGGCCTCCACAGCCGTCTGTGGCAATGAATTCCACAGATTCATCACCCTCTGGCTAAATAATTTACCAGAATCTTGCCTGCATTAATGGCCATTAGCTACTGGGAGAGATTGGACAAACTTGGATTTTTTCTCTGGAAAAGAGAGAGGCAATATCTAAAGGTGACATGGGTAATGTTTTTTTGTACAGAGGGTGGTGGATGCCTGGAATGCGCTGCCAGGGGTAGTGGTGGAAGCTGATATGATAGTGGTGCTTAAGAAGTTGTCAATAGGCAAGGCCCAAAGTGCTGGAATAACACTGTACTGGTGGTGCAGTGGCAGAGTTGCTGCCTTACAGCGCCAGAGACCCGGGTTCGGTCCTGACTATGGAGTGCTTGTCATGCACCGAGCTTGTACATTCATCCCGTGATCTGCGTGGGTTTTCTCCGGGTGCACAGGCTTCCTCCCACACTCCAAAGACCGACAGGTTTGTTGGCTAATTGGCGTGGGTAAAATTGTAAATTGTCCCTAGTGAGTGTAGGATAGAGCCAGTGTACGGGATCATCAATGGTCTCAAGTGTTTCCGCGCTGTACCTCTAAACTAAACTAAACTCAGCAGATCAGGCGCCATCCCTGTAGAACATGGATAGATGATGTTTTTGGGTTGGGCCCCTTCTTCAGACTAGTGCTTTAAGATTTATTTGGCTCCGTTCAGTCATGGCTGACCACGGGTGTCTCCAGGGTTGGAGGACGCCTGTGCGTGACTTTGTTTAACGTGGGGAGACTGGTGCACAGACAGCCACCCCACGGTCCTTGACAGATCTGGGTCAGGATCCAGTGGCACGGAGTCCAAGACGACCGGAGACCCTTTTCTGCTGCAGCCTTCATCCGCCTTCCCAGCCGTTGTGACGCTCCACTAAAGTCAGCCATCGTCCTCCGCCTGTTCCACCGTTGAGGTCTTGGTTGGATTGCTCTTTGTCCCCGCACATTAGGCGGCACGGTGGCGCAGCGGTAGAGTTGCTGCCATACAGCGCTTGAGTTGCCAGAGACCTGGGTTCGATCCCAACCACGGGTGCTGTCTGCACGGACTTTGTATGTTCTCCCTGGGTTTTCTCTAAGATTTTCAATTTCCTCCCACACTCCAAAGACGTACAGGTTAACTGGCTTGGTATAGGTGTAAGTTGTCAATAGTAAGTGTAGGGTAGTGTTAATGTGCGGGGATCGCTGGTCGATGTGGTCGTAGTGCCTGTTTCCGCGCTGTATCTCTAAACTAAACGAAAATAAACTAAATGATCACTATCCTATACACACTGGGGATAATTTACATTTATCCCAAGCCAATTAACCTACAAACCAGTACGTCTTTGGAGTGTGGGAGGAAACCGAAGATCTCGGAAAAAAACCCACACAGGTCACGGGGAGAAGGTACAAACTCCGTACAGACAGCGTCCGTAGTCTCGATCGGACCCGGGTCTCTGGCGCTGTGAGGCAGTGGTTCTACCACCTACTGCGCTATACTGTGCTATACTGTTCTATGCCTTTGTCTAAAAGCAGATGATTTGGTCATTAACTGGCTGTGCATTAGACGGGTTCAGGACAAATCTACAGGGCCAATTCAAATTACAGCAGTGGTGAAAAATGAGGAGAGACTGGATCAATTTACTCTGCAGTTTAAACAGAAACTGATTAAAAAATAGGACCATTAAAACACAATATATTACATGGACAGGAAAATGACACTCATTATCACATGGCTGTTTGCTTAAATGAACATTAGTACATGACAATGGCCCAGGAGGGTGACCCGAATGTTAATCGATCCACTTTAGGAGGCGCACGCCAACACAAATGTATTATTTTAGTTGTGTCCATAATGGTGGCGCAGCGGTAGAGTTGCTGCCTCACAGCACCGGAGACCCAGGTTCGAACCCGACTACGGGCGCTGCCTCTATGGAGTTTGTACCTTCTCCCCGTGACCTGCGTGGGTTTTCTCCGAGAACTTTGGTTTCCTCCCACACTCCAAAGACGTGCAGGTTTGTTGGTTAACTGGCTTGGTGTAAATGTAAAAATTGTCGACTAGTGTGTGTAGGGTAGTGTTCATGAGCGGGGATCGCTGGACGGTGTGGACTCGATGGGCCGAAGGGCCTGTTTCCGCGCTGTATCCCTAAACTAAACTAAACTAAACAGTGCCCCTCATTATCAGCCATTGTGGGCTCCACGATTTCCTGGCCATTGATATCGGCTCTCGTTTCCCACTCCCCTGACTCTCAGTCTGAGGAAGGGTCTCGACCCGAAACGTCACCTTTTCCTTTTCTCCAGAGATGCTGCCTGTCCCGCAGAGACTATCTGCTCTGGTCTGTATTCCTCACCTCATCCAACAGCAGACCTTTGTAACTGAATAGAAGTACAGTGCTGGAGTAACTCAGCTGGTCAGGCAGCACCTCTGGAGAGAAAGGATGGGTGACGTTTCAGGCCAGGACCCTACCACAGACTTCTTCAGTCTGAAGAAGGGTCCCGACTCGAAACTTCACCCATCCTTTCTCTCCGGAGATGCTGCCTGCCCAGCTGAGTTACTCCAGCATTTTGTGTCCACCTATTGTAAGTGAATGCTTCAATAATACTGCATTGGCCTCAAACCGTTTCACGAAATCTTCACTTGATGAAAGCTGGATATTGTCTCCGAAGGCAGAGAGAAAAAATAATTTGAAGGCATTTTTTTTCTGAGCCTTCTTGGAAAAAAATGTGATATCCTCACCGACTCTTGTGGAATCTCTGACATCTCACAGCTCAAAGTTAAAGAAGAGTATTTCAAGTCAAAACAAGACTATGGGCGGCACGGTGGCACAGCTGGTAGAGCTGCTGCCTTACAGCGCCTGAGACTCTGGTTCGATCCTGACGAAGGGTGCTGTCTGTGTGGAGTTTGCACGTTCTCCCTGTCTTCGTGTGGGTTTTCTCTGGATGCTCCAGTTTCCTCCCACATCCCAAAGACCTGCAGGCTCTGCGACTGGAGCCCCAGGTCGATTCCGGTCGGAGGCCGCCGGCTCCACGAAGTTAGGCCCCAACGACAACGGAGACTCGACAGGGAAAAGGTCGCGTCCCCGTTCAAGGAAGAGATTCAAAAGTTTCCCCCACCCCCAGCCCCCCCACACATACACAGCTAAAAACAAAGTAAAATTAAAACCAAAAACATACACCTAACAGGACAAAAAGAAAGAAAAGACAGATGGACTGCAGTCGAGCCGCTGCCACAAGGTGGCGCCACACCGAAGCAAAGAACGGCAAGTGATAGGTGGATACGGGTAGGAGGAGGGGGGTTGATTGGCAGATGGTTGGACAATAGTTGTATCTGTTGTATGCAATCCAGACTTTATAAATGCTTGATCAGCAAGCACAGTTTACCAGCTTAACAGTCTACCCATTCATTTATCGTGGATTATTGTTGTGACAAGCTGATATTTGCATATACTCACTGGCAGTGACTGGGGATTATTCTTGGTATCTCATTTTTCTTTTATTGTTGTTGTCTTGCTATATGTTAGCATAAGTTGTTTTTTATTTATTCTTTTCGTACACTCTGTCTGTAACAAATAGACAACTTTGCACTTTGTTATGTCCTGAAAACTAAATAAAAAAGATTTTGATTTAAAAAAATAGTTGTATCTGTACGCTGATTGTAATGTTTAGATTTAGTTTAGAGATACAGCACGGAAACAGGCCCTTCGGAATGAACCTTGGTCCCTGACGCTCTGAGGCAGCAACTGTAGAGCTGAGCCAGTGTGCCGCCCTAATGATAGATCATTTGGGGACACCAAATGTAATTATATTGAAACGGAAGAATAAGCTTTTACCGATTCTCCTCTGGTTACACATTCACAGATTAATAATTGAGCCAGGCAATGACAAATCCCACGCACTAAACCATCTGGCAGTGCATTGTGGAGAAGGAAGTATCTTTTGACTCCACAGCAGACTTAGAGGCCCATTAAAATGCTGAACTATGTAAATAAGCCCAGCCCATGGAACACAGGGCGGCACGGTGGCGCAGCAGTAGAGTTGCTGCCTCATTGCGCCAGAGATCCGGGTTCCTAGAAACATAGAAAATAGGTGCAGGAGTAGGCCATTCGGCCCTTCGAGCCTACACCGCCATTCAATATGATCATGGCTGATCATCCGACTCAGTATCCTGTACCTGCCTTCTCTCCATACCCCCTGATCCCTTTAGCCACAAGGGCCACATCTAACTCCCTCTTAAATATAGCCAATGAACTGGCCTCAACTACCTTCTGTGGCAGAGAATTCCAGAGATTCACCACTCTCTGTGTGAAAAATGTTTTTCTCATCTCAGTCCTAAAAGATTTCCCCTTTATCCTTAAACTGTGACCCCGCTCAATCACGACCACGGGTGCAGTCTTTACGGTGTTTGCACGTTCTCCCCGTAACCCGCGTGAGTTTTCTCTGGGTGCTCCGGTTTCCTCCCACACTCCAAAGACATACAGGTTTGCAGGCTAATTGGTTTAATTGTAAATTGGCCCTAGTGTGTGTAGGATAGTGTTAGTGTGCAGGGATGGCTGGTCGGTGCAGACTGGGTTGGCTGAAGGGCTAGTTTCCGCGCTGTATCTCTCAACGAAGCCAAACTAAACATCATTTAGCTTTTTGAGCTTTGACGGTATTAAGAGGAGCAATCCCAATACACTTCAGAATTGCAAAAGACTGACAAGGTTTATTGGCAAATGAAAGCTGGGCAAAAGGCCAACCACATCCCCAGGTTTACTATCTGTTCACTATAGGCTTCTAAACCTTATTCAAATAAGGATTATTGTTGGTATGAATAAATGAATTAATAAATGCCAAGGGACTGTGGAAAGTTCAGCACATTTACACTGTCAAAACACAGAGTGAAATAATGGAAGATGGACACAAAATGCAGGAGTAACTCAGCGGGACAGGCAACATCTTGGGAGAGAAGGAATGGCTGATGTTTCGGGTCGGGATCCTTCTTCAGGGGAGAGGGAAACGAGAGATATAGACGATGGAACAGCATCTAAACTTTGCCAGCTCAGATCTCGTCCAAATCGTTTTGGAGTTAAAAATGATTATTGAACCATACATCATGGAAACAGGCCCTTCGGCCCAACTTGCCCGCACCGACCAGCATACCCCATCTACACTTGGCCCATATCCCTCTGAACAGATCATATCCATGTACTTGTCTAAATGTTTCTTAAATGTTTTGATAATCCCTGCCACAGCTACCTCCTCCGACAGCTCGTTCCACACACCCACTAGCCTCTGTGTAAAAATGTTACCCCTCAGGTTCCTATTAAATCCCCCCCACCCCCATCTCCTCACCTTAAGCCTATGTCCTCTGGTTCTCGAATTCCCTATTCTGGGCAAGTGACTTATGTCTACCCAAAACTATTCCTCTCATGATTTTATACACCTCTGGAAGATCGCCCCCCATCCTCCTCCAAGCCCGCACCGTCATTCAATATGATCATGGCTGATCACCCAAAATCAGTACCCCCGTTCCTGCGTTCTCCCCATATCCCTTGATTCCGTTCACCCTAAGAGCAAGAAAACCAGCATCTGCAGTCCTTAGTGTAGGAAGGAACTGCAGATGCTTGTTTACACTGAAGATAGACACAAACTGCTGGAGTAACTCGGCGGTACAGGCAGCATCTCTGGACAGACTATCGATTAACATCTGCTATAAACCCACTGACATCTACAGCTACCTTGACTGCAACACCTACCACTCAGCCTCTTGCAAAGACGCCATCCCCAACTCTCAACTTCCTGTCTCCCCCGCATCTGCTCCCAACTTGAGGTTTTCCATTTTAGGATATCTAAGATTTTTCTACAGTAAGCGGGATTTCCCCACACTCCCCCCCCCCTCTCCCCACTTCCCCCTCACACCCCCTCCCTGCTATTGTGAATGAATCCAGACTAGGACCTGGAGCGCAAGAGGATGTGGGCTGATCTTATCAGATCATGGCGGGAATAGATAAGGTTTCACTTTCAGTTCCAGTTTAGTTTATTGTCACGTGTACCGAGGTACAGTGAAAAGCTTTTGTTGCGTGCTAACCAGTCAGCGGAAAGACAATATATGATTACAATCGAACCATTTACAGTGTACAGATACAGGATAAAGGGCCTGTCCCAGTTTCACGACCTAATTCACGACCTTTTTACTTGTGGATTAGAAAAACGCCCCGACCTACTTGATGCCACGAGTACCTACGACTAGCATCACGGCCTACCTATGACCTACCTACAACCTCCTACGATCCCTTACGACCTCATGACAACCATGCTGCGAGTATGAGTCAAGGGCAAACTCGGCAGAGGTTGGCAATGAGCACCACCATTCAGTATGATCATGGCTGATCATCCACAATCAGTACCCCGTTCCTGCCTTCTCCCCATATCCCCTGACTCCGCTATCATTAAGCCATTTGGATGGGTACATAGACAGGGCAGGTTTAGACCAGGGGTTCCCAACCTTTTTTGTCCCATTTAAACCCTGGCAACTTTAATAGCACATTACAATGTTATTTCACTTATTTATGAACGACTAATGATGAACAGATACCAGTATACCAGAACCAAACACCGTCAATCAATGAGAACAAATATGTACAGGATCCAGGATCAATATATTTACCCTCTGGTTTGGTGAAATTTACCCCAGGTTGGGAACCCTTGGTTTAGAGGGAGATGGGCCAAATGTGAGCAGGCAGGACTAGCGTAGATGGGACCTCTGGGTCGGCCTGGGCAAGTTGGGGCCAAGGGTCTGTTTCCGTGCCGTGAGACTCTCTGACTATTGATTCTATTCTGTGCGGTTGCTTCGGCTTTGATCACAATATTTCCTTGCCCCCCCCCCCCCCCCCCCCCCGCCAGGACAGCTTCAGATGAATGTATGTCAAATGCCCCTTACTGTCAGCTACCTACTGTGTGTACCACTGGGTTTCCATAGAAACAGATGCGATGGCTTTGACACGGCACGTCGATGCTGTGACAAGGTGTACTACTTGCTCTTGTTTGTCTTCCTGCCTGTCCGGAAAAACAAATACATCCTGGCGGAACGGTGGCTCAGCGGCAGAGACCCGGGTTCGATCCCGACCACGGGCGCTGTCTACACGGAGTTTGCACGTTCTCCCCGTGACCTGCGTGGGGTTTCACCGAGATCTTCGGTTTCCTCCCACACTCCACAGACGTACAGGTTTGTCGGCTAATTGGCTATGTACAAGTATAAATTGTCCCCAGTGTGTGCAGGATAGTGTTAATGTGCGGGGAGCGCTGGTCGGCGCGGACCCGGTGGGCCGAAGGACCTGTTAGATTAGATTAGATTAGATTAAACTTTATTAATCCCCTTATTCAGGGGAAATTCTGATGTCCTTGCAGCACACTAATAAAAATACAACATAGCATTCAAAAAGAAGTTCAACACAAAAACATCCCCCCACAGTGATTCCCACTGTGGGGGAAGGCACAAAGTCCAGTCCCCATCCTCTTGTCCACCCATAGTCGGGCCTATTGAGGCCTCCACAGTCGCCGCCACGGCGCCCGATGTTCTCGCCGGGTGATGGTGCTCCGGCGTCGGGAGAACCCTCAGCGGTTTGGGGTGCCAGGAACGGCCGCCTTCCCACCGGAGACCGCGGCTTCCAAGCCAACAGACCGCGCCGGACGGAGCTCCGCACACTGGCGATCTCAGCAAGAGCTCCCAGGCTCCGGGATGTAAAGTTCAGCGCCGCAGCTGGCCGCTCCACAGAACCGCGGCTCCACAATGTTCTTATCGGTGGTCCCAGCATACTGGAGTTCCAGCGCGGCGACCCAGGAAAGGCATCGCCCGGTCCGCAATAGCGCTCCAGCGCTGCGCCGCCGCCAAAGCCGATGTTCTGCGCCGCCGCCAAAGCCGATGTTCTGGCCAGGTCCCCTCAGGGAAACGTCGCTCCAGGACCCGCTGGTAGGCCGCAAGGACAGGTCGAAGTCGCTGCTCGGAGGAAGGCAACCCCTCCGACCAGGTAGGGACTCGAAAAGCAGTTTCCCCCTTCCCCCCCACCACCCCCCACACATAAAAAGATTAGGTCCCCTGACTACACACTCAACGTACTAAAAATAATAAAAAAGAAGGGGGAAAAAACGGACAGCTGCAGGACAGGCAGCCGTTCAGGACAGCGCCTCCTCCTCCCACCCTCCCCGCTGTATCTCTGAACTAAACTAAACTAAACTAAACAACAACAGCAGCCTTGAAGTGGGTGAACAGGACATCAGATTCTAGGTAATCGGACAGAGTTTGGGTACCAGTTGAATCTATTTCCAGGATAGCTGATGAATCAGTTCAGACAGAGCCGAACCTTAATGTCACAACTGGTCACGTGGTCAAGTGAGACAAAGAGGCATCATAAAATAATGGCTCCTCTGTGTCTGGACACTGTAACGTAATTTATTTCAACAGCATCATGGCATAGAGCATTAGTGGAAAGGAATCTGAGTGGATAACTATTGTGTCGGAAGGAACGGCAGATGCTGGTTTACACCGAAGATAGACACAAAATGCTGGAGTGACTCAGCGGGACCGGCAGCATCTCTGGAGAGAAGGAATGGGTGACGTTTCAGGTCGTGACCCTTCTTCAGACTGAGAGTCAAGGGAGCGGGATACGTAGAGATATGGAAGAGTGAGGTGCGAAAATGACAAATCAAAGGGGATGAAAATCAAGGAAATGTAGAATGGATCATTGTCAGCTGAGGGGAAGGTGACAACGAGGCACACAATCAGTAATAATTAACCAGGAGGGTAGTGAATCCAGTCAGAGAACTAGGTTCAAGGTTCAAGGTTCACATTTATTTGTCACATGCACCAATTAAGGTACAGTGAAATTAATTCCCATGCAGCCATACAATCAGGCATGAAAATCGCTATCAAAACATGGGGGGGACACAATTTCTCGGTGGCCGCACGCGCGCATGCGCACACACGCGAGGCTTCGGCCGTGGGCCCTGTGGACGGTAACATCGGAAGCTGACCTGGTTGGTGACCGACTCCGAACTCCAGCAACAGCAGATTTGTGGAGATTGTTTTTTTCTTTGCAGTTTTATGTAGTTTAGTTTAGTTTAGTTTAGAGATACAGCGCAGAAACAGGCCCTTCGGCCCACCGAGTCCACACCCACCAGCGATCCCCGCACATTAACACTATCCCACACACACTAGGGACATCTTGGTCGGTTTGGGCAAGTGGGGCCGAAGGGCCTGTCTCCGTGCTGCCTGCCCCCATGACTGTAATTTTAACGTGGATGTATGTTAATTTGTCTGAGTTAATCAGCCCACGCGCCGTCTCTTGACTAACGATAGCAACCAAAATTATGTCTCACTAATGATCTCATTACCATTCCCTGATTGATAATAAATGATAATAATCTTGCGGGAAGCATCAAGTTCTTTCCAAAACCCAACCAAGCATCAGAGGCGTAAATTCATCAGAGTCTTGGACCGTAAAGCCTTAAACACTGAAGTGAGAGTTGCTGCAGCCTTTTAGAACATGAGTGCATAGATTGGTCTTGATAGGGGAGTGATGTTTGCTGAGTGAGCAACAAAGTCAAGGAGCAAAAAAAACACACAGAGTGCTGGAGTAACTCAGCGGGTCAGGCAGCATCTCTGGAGAACATGGATAGGTGACATTTCGGGTCCTTATAGAACTGCATCTTGACTTCCTGATTCAATGCCCCGACCAATGAATGTTTCCACTAGTGGGAGAGTCTCGGACTAGGGGTCATATCCTCAGAATTAAAGGACGTTCTTTTAGGAAGGAGATGAGGAGAAATTTCTTTAGTCAGGGCGGCATGGTGGTGCATCGGTAGAGTTGCTGCCTTTCCAGCGCTTGCAGCGCCAGAGACCCGGGTTCGATCCTGACTACGGGTACTGTCTGTACGGAGTGTTTTACGTTCTCCATGCGTGGGTTTTCTCCGATATCTTCAGTTTCCTCCCACACTCCAAAGATGTGCAGGTTTGTAGGTTAATTGGCCTTGTGTAAATGTAAAATTGTCCTCAGTGTGAATGGGATAGTGTTAATGTGCGGGGATCGCTGGTCGGTGCGGACTCGGTGGGCCGAAGGGCCTGTTTCCAAACTGTATCTCCAAACTAAACTTAACTAAATTCTCTGCCACAGAAGGTAGTTGAGGCCACAGTTCATTGGCTATATTTAAGAGGTAGTTAGATGTGGCCCTTGTGGCTAAAGGGATCAGGGGGTATGGAGAGAAGGCAGGTACAGGATACTGAGTTGGATGATCAGCCATGATCATATTGAATGGTGGTGCAGGCTCGAAGGGCCGAATGGCCTACTCCTGCACCTATTTTCTATGTTTCTATGTAAACTAACGAGGGTGGTGAATCTGTGGAATTCTTTGCCACTGAAGGCTGTCGAAGCCAAGTCAGTGGATATTTTTGAGGCAGAGATAGATTCTTGATTAGTACGGGTGCCAGAGGTTATGGGGAGAAGGCTGGAGAATGGGGTTGGGAGGGAGAGATAGATCAGCCATGATTGAATGGTGGAGTTGACTTGAGAGGCTGAAGGCCTAATTCTACTCCTATTCCTTATGTTCTTATGACCTTAGGGCTGGCACACCATCTTCCTGCTTTAGTACCGTATCTGCATGTGTTGCCTCTTTCAGGGAACTATGCACTTGGACTACAAGATCCCTCTGTACATCAATGTTGTGATGGGTTTTGCCATCAACATTTACCTTCCCCTTACATTTGACTTCCCAAAGTACAGCACCTCAAACATGCTCGCTTTAAACTCCTCTCACTCCCCATCAGCATCCACCGCTTATACAATAAATAACATTTATATAGTCTTTCTAAACAGCACTGCACATGATGCACCACAAGTGACCTAAACATAGTTTTACAGAAGTACATCATAGCTTCCTGACTCGGAGTGCCCTGACCAATACAGGCAGGCAATTTCTGCTTTGCTGCTATATCTGCCTGCGTTACCACTTTCAGGGAACTCTATGGACTTGTATTCCAAGATCCTTCAGTTATGGGTCTTACCATCAACTCTATGCCTACCCTGTGCTCCAATCTATTCCTCTCGTCACCCATTCCTTCTCTCCAGAGATGCTGCCTGACCCGCTGAGTTACTCCAGCATTTAGTTTCAATCTCTTGTATAAACCAGCCTCTGCAGTTCTTTGTCTCTGCTGTTTTTTTTGTACCTAATGGTTTTCTGCTTTTCATAAGTGACTGTAACAATGTTTTTCAATAAAGGTTTATCAGCATAATAAATATGTGACAGTGTCACATATCGCCTCAACGAACAAAACAGCACAGAGATTAAAATCTGCATGAATCCAGCAATCCATTGTTAAAACACTTCACAAATTGACTAACGGAATATGCAAGGATTATTGGACCATGGGTTATTTTCAGACCACTGTCCCTGATGTATGCAATTCGTTCAATATATTCTTACTTAATATGATCTCAAAAATTAACATATATATTACATGCATTGCATTCAGAACATTGACGAATAAGATAATTTTGTGGTAACTATTTTCACACCATCGAAGATTTTTTTTTTTTTTTTCTGGCTGCAGAGAAATTAAAATCTTCCTCAACTTTGTGAAGAAGATCAAAAGTCTTCAAATGTGCTAAAAGGATAATTTCCTGTGTGAATTTTTGGATGAAAGCAGGTTTCAAAATATGTCAGGTTGCAATGAGGTGTGATGCGGGTGTCAAGGGTTATTTAGTTTAGTTTAGAGATACAGCGCGGAATCAGGCCCTTCGGCCCACCGGGCCCGTGCCGACCAGCGATCCCCGCACACTAACACTATCCTACACCCACTAGGGACAATTTTTTTAACATTTATACCAATCCAATTAACTTACATACCTGTACGTCTTTGGAATGTGGGAGGAAACCGAAGATCTCGGAGAAAACCCACGCAGATCATCGGGAGAACTTACAAACTCCGTACAGACAGCACCCGTAGTCGGGATCGAACCTGGGTCTCCGGTGCTGCATTCGCTGTAAGGCAGCAACTCTACCGCTGCGCCACTGCGAGCAGGGGAATGGGATTAGGCAGGAGAGATAGATCAGCCATGATTGAATGGCAATAGACAATAGACAATAGGTGCAGGAGTAGGTCATACGCCCTTCGAGCCAGCACCGCCATTCAATGTGATCATGGCTGATCATCCCCAATCAGTACCCCTTCCTGCCTTCTCCCCATATCCCCTGACTCCGCTATTTTTAAGAGCCCTATCTAGCTCTCTCTTGAAAGCATCCAGAGAACCGGCCTCCACCGCCCCCTGAGGCAGAGAATTCCACAGAAAAAGTGTTTCCTCGTCTCTGTTCTAATTGGCGGAGTAGACTTGATGGGTCGAATGGCCAAATTCTGCTCCTATCACTTATGAACATGAGTGACATAATATATGTCCACAGCCAATATTCAGCTGATTATGCATAGAAGGAATTGGCTAAATCTCAACATGAACCTCCAATGAATTACTTTTGATAGAAGGATCAGGTGACATTTTGGGTCAAGACCCTTCTTTAGACTCAAAGTCTGAAGAAGGGTCTCAACCCAAATGTCACCTGTTCTTTTCCCCAGAGATGCCGTTTTACCGGCTGAGTTGCTCCATCTTTGATTTAAACCAGCATCTGCAGTTCCTTCCTACTAATTACTGGTTTAATATTAGTTTTGTTTATTGACACGTGTATCGAGGTTCTCAAGTTATAGTCATATTAGGTAATTCAGCCCATCGAGTCTACACCATTTAATCATGGCTGATCTCTGCCTCATAATCCCATTTTCCTGCCTTCTCCCCATAACCCTTGACACCCAGTCTAATCAAGAATTTGTCCACCTGTGCCTTAAAAATATCCACTGACTTGGCCTCCACAGCCCTCTGTGGCAATGAGTTCCACAGATTCACCACCCTCTGACTTAAGAAGTTCATAGAAACATAGAAACATAGAAATTAGGTGCAGGAGTAGGCCATTCGGCCCTTCGAGCCTGCACTGCCATTCAATATGATCATGGCTGATCATCCAACTCAGTATCCCGTACCTGCCTTCTCTCCATACCCTCTGATCCCCTTAGCCACAAGGACCACATCTAACTCCCTCTTAAATATAGCCAATGAACTGGCCTCGACTACCCTCTGTGGCAGAGAGTTCCAGAGATTCACCACTCTCTGTGTGAAAAAAGTTCTTCTCATCTCGGTTTTAAAGGATTTCCCCCTTATCCTTAAGCTGTGACCCCTTGTCCTGGACTTCCCCAACATCGGGAACAATCTTCCTGCATCTAGCCTGTCCAACCCCTTAAGAATTTTGTAAGTTTCTATAAGATCCCCTCTCAATCTCCTAAATTCTAGAGAGTATAAACCAAGTCTATCCAGTCTTTCTTCATAAGACAGTCCTGACATCCCAGGAATCAGTCTGGTGAACCTTCTCTGCACTCCCTCTATGGCAATAATGTCCTTCCTCAGATTAGGAGACCAAAACTGTACGCAATACTCCAGGTGTGGTCTCACCAAGACCCTGTACAACTGCAGTAGAACCTCCCTGCTCCTATACTCAAATCCTTTTGCTATGAAAGCTAACATACCATTCGCTTTCTTCACTGCCTGCTGCACCTGCATGCCTACTTTCAATGACTGGTGTACCATGACACCCAGGTCTCGCTGCATCTCCCCTTTTCCTAGTCGGCCACCATTTAGATAATAGTCTGCTTTCCTGTTTTTGCCACCAAAATGGATAACCTCACATTTATCCACATTATACTGCATCTGCCAAACATTTGCCCACTCACCCAGTTCCTTGAGGTACAGCGAAAAACATTTATTGCGTTCTCACCAAGATTCAAGATTCAAGATTCAAGAGAGTTTATTGTCATGTGTCCCAGATAGGACAATGAAATTCTTGCTTTGCTTCAGCACAACAGAGTATAGTAGGCATGAATACAGAACAGATCAGTGTGTCCATATACCATTGAATAAATATATACACACACAAATAAATAAACAGATAAAGTGCAATGGGCTATTAATGTTCAGAGTTTTGTATGAGTTGAGTTTAGTAGCCGGATGGCTGTGGGGAAGGAGCTATTCCTGGACCTGGATGTTGCAGATTTCAGGCTCCACCAGTCAGTTGAATGACAATACACGATTACAATCGAGCCATTCACGGCATACAGATACATGATAAAGGGTATAACGTTTGTTCAGCAAAGTTTTGAGTCACAGCATGGTAACAGGCCCTTCGGCCCACCGATTCCATGCTGCCCATCGAGCACCCGTTCGTATTAGTTATTTATTATCCCATTTTCTTCAGGCTAGAGACAGTGTATAGGGGCCAATTAACCCACAAACCTTCCAATTTATATCGCCACCAACTGTAAGTGAAATCAGACGTGCTGTAAAACGAGTTGCTGCTTCGCAATTGCCAGCTTACACGTTAGCACAAATCCAAGCATCACCTTTAAAGTTTGTTATGAGTGTCAGACTGATTCGGAATAAAAGCTTTGAAAGTTCTATTTCTATTTTCTTTAAGCTCTTTGATGAAAAGCAAATAAACGTACCCGTTGAAGGGCCATTTCTTTCTCACTTTCAAGTCATCCTGATTCACTGACTCAGTGAAGCGCATTTGTTGGAATGTACAGATTTAGCAGCCCTCCGTATGTGAGGTGTTCAGTCAAGTAAAACGTCAGCTCTTGATGCAAGATGGGGGCTTGATGTAAATCGTTAATGAGTTCATGTAGTGGCGGCATGGTGGCGCGGCTTGTAGAGCTGCTGCCTCACAGCGCCAGGTACCCCGGTTCAAATCCTGACCCCAATTGCTACTTATCTGGAGTTTGCACCTTTCCTACCTGTGGCCGCGTGGGTTTCCTACGGGTGCTCCGGTTTCCCAAAGATGTGCGGGTTTGTAGGTTAATTAGCCCTCTGTAAATTGTCCCCAAATGTGAGTCCAGAACCAGGGGCCGCAGTTTAAGAATAAGGGGTAGGCCATTTAGAACGGAGATGAGGGAACACTTTTACACACAGAGAGTTGTGAGTCTGTGGAATTCTCTGCCTCAGAGGGCGGTGGAGGCTGGTTCTCTGGATGCTTTCAAGAGAGAGCTAGATAGGGCTCTTAAAGATAGCGGAGTCAAGGGATATGGGGAGAAGGCAGGAACGGGGTACTGATTGTGGATGATCAGCCATGATCACATTGAATGGCGGTGCTGGCTCGAGGGGCCGAATGGCCTACTCCTGCACCTATTGTCTATTGTTAGGGAATGGATTTGAATGTGGGATAGTGGAATTAGTCCCCTTTGATGTCTCATTTTCACGCCTTACCCTTCCTTATCTCTGTGTCTCCCTCTCCCCTGACTCTCAGTCTGAAGAAGGGTCTCGACCCGAAACGTCACCCATTCCCTTTCTCCAGAGATGCTGCCTGTCCCGCTGAGTTACTCCAGCATTTTGTGTCTATGTCTGGAGTTTTCTCGAGCACTTTGTGCTCTCTTGCTGTATACCATTTGCCATCATGTTCTACTGTGAATCTACTGATTCTGTGTCCAGGAATATCCAAAGGCAGTGGCAGCCATTCTGAATCATTCCCCACTGTTTTGCCCTACGGGTGACTCTCTAAGCTGAGATATTTGGTTGTCCAGGCAGCGGTAGAGTTGCTGCCTTACACCTCTTTCAGTGCTAGAGACCCGGGTTCGATCCCGGCTACGGGTGCCGTCTGCACGGAATGTGTACGTTCTCCCCGTGACCTACGTGGGTTTTCTCCGAGATCTTTGGTTTACTTCCACAATCTAAAGACGTACAGGTTCGTAGGTTAATTGGTTTGGTGTGAATGTAAAAACTGTCCCCCGTGTAGGATAATGTTAGCGTGCGGGGGTTGCTGGTCGGCGCGGACTCGGTGGGCTGAAGGGCCTGTTTCCGCGCTGTATCTCTAAACTAAACTAAACTACAGTTGTACAATGGGCACTATTATTTCAATATAATTTAAGACCTCGTTTTGGGCATTAGATATTATAATTACGGTAATCTGAGCATTTTCAAAATGGATTTAAAATAACCAGAGAAGGCACTTTAAGCAATGTTTCCAGATACATTCATCGTATTTTACATTGACAATGTTATTCATTTACCTTGGCAAAACCTATTACCGATGCGTGGGGAGGGATTTATGGTGGAGGGAACAATATTCAACTACTGCGCCCGCGTTCTGTTAAATTAGTAATAGACTCCTTGAGCTGGAGGTGGTTCTCTGCTCACATTTAGCGCTAAGTCCTTTATTATGTAGTCTAGTCTGGATCTCTGTGCCCCGCACAATTGCCTGCACAACTACACATAGTTATGCCCTCTAACCACCAGTTTACTTTAGAGATACAGCACGGAAACAGGCCCTTCGGCCCACCGGGTCCATGCCGACCAGCAATTCCCGCACATTAACACTATCCTACACACACAAGGGACAATATAGTTCTCAGCATTGTAGCGCATCAGTTCCAGAGACAAAGTTCAATGTCCGCAATGGGGTAGAGGTGAATCGGACAGTACCCTAGCTTATGGAGGGACCGTTCAGAAGCCTGATGTCAGAGGGGAAGAAGCTGTTCGTGAGTTTGGTGGTGTAGGGACCATGATTATGGAGACAGTGGATGCGAACACAATCAATGTTTCACAGGCTAAAGGTGGAGCCTGGGAGAAAACTGGAAAGTGAAGAATACTTTAGACTTTAGAGATACAGTGTGGAGACAGGCCCTTCAGCCCACCGAATTCACACCGATCAGTGATCACCCTGTACTTACGTGCATAAGTGATAGGAGCAAATTAGGCCATTCGGCCCATTGAGTCTACTCCACCATTCAATCGTGGCTGATCTATCTTTCCCTCTCAACCCCATTCTCCTGCCCATTGTCCTATCAGGGACACATGACAATAAACTCACTTGAACTTGAACTTCTTCCCATAACCCCTGACACCCCTGCTAATCAAAAATCTATCTACCTCTGCCTTAACAGTATCCATCTGTGGCAATGAATTCCACCCTCTGACAAAATAAATTCCTCCTCATCTCCTTCCTAAAGGAACCTCCTTTAATTCTGAGGCTGTGCCCTCTGGTCCTAGACTCTCCCACTAGTGGAAACATCCTCTCCACGTCCACTCTAAGCAGGCCAAGTTCTATCCCGCACAATTTACAGAAGCCAATTAATTTACAAATCTGTACATCTTCGGCGTGTGGGAGGAAACCGGAGCGCCCATGGAAGTGTCCTTTGGAGGCTGCATCCTTGTTAATGACAACAGCATCCAGGTGGATGACTAATATTGACAAATAACTACATTTGACAGATAGCTGGGGCCACATACCCTGTCCCTGCTGTGTTAGGTGAAGTCCTATTCTGAACAGACATTGATGAGACATCTACAGAATTTATTCATGGCCATCTGAACTTTTGGGCACCTTATGTGAGGAAGGGTGTGCTGCCGCTGGAGAGGGTCCAGAGGAGGTTTTACCTAGAAACATAGAAAATAGGTGCAGGAGTAGGCCATTCGGCCCTTCGTGCCTGCACCGACATTCAATATGATCATGGCTGATCATACAACTCAGTATCCTGTACCTGCCTTCTCTCCATACCCCCTGATCCCTTAAGCCACAAGGGCCACATCTAACTCCCTCTTAAATATAGCCAATGAACTGGCCTCAACTACATGGCAGAGAATTCCAGAGATTCACCACTCTCTGTGTAAAAAATGTTTTTCTCATCTCAGTCCTAAAAGATTTCCCCTTTATCCTTAAACTGTGACCCCTTGTTCTGGACTTCCCCAACATCGGGAACAATCTTCCTGCATCTAGCCTGTCCAACCCCTTAAGAATTTTGTAAGTTTCTATACGAGAGTTATCCCAGGAATGAGTGGGTTAACATAGGATGAGCGTTTGTCGGCACTGGGCCTGTACTCGCTGGAGTTTAGAAGAATGAGGGGGAACCATTGAAACTTACCAAATAGTGAAAGGCATAGATAGAGTGGATGTGGAGAGGATGCTTCCATTAGTAGGAGGGTCTAGGACCAGAGGCTAAAGCCTCAGAATTAAAGGACGTTCATTCAGGAAGAAAATGAGGAGGATTTTTATTAGTCAGAGGGTGGTGAATCTGTGGAATTCATTGCCACAGACGGCTGTGGAGGCCACAAGTCAGTGGATATTTTTAATGCAGAGATCCTATAGATTTTTGATTAGTGCGGGTGTCAGGGGTTATAGGGAGAAGGCAGGAGAATGGGGTTGAGAGGAAAAGGCAGATCAGCCATGATTGAATGGCGGAGTAGACTTGATGGGATGAATGGCCTAATCCTGACCCTGTCATTTATGAACACATGAACAATTTCCATGATGTATGCTCGATGGACATCAGCAAAGAAAAGATTATGATTCTATGTTAAAACATTATTTTATCAAAAAACTGTTGAGTGAGAAGATAAATAGGTGGAGACTGGAGAGTAGATGTTTCAGATGTGGTCCCACACATATACACACTCACACACACACAAATATACACACACACACATATACACACTCGTATATATATATATATATATATATACGCACACATATATACTCACACACACACATATATATACACGCATACACACACACACACACACACATACACACACACACATATACACACACTCACACATACACACAAACACATATACACACACATATATACACGCATACACACACACACACACACACACACATATATACACACACGTGTATATATACGCACACATATATACCCACACACACATATATACACGCATACACACATATACACACACACACACACACACACACATATACACACACACACACACACACATACACACACACACATATATACACGCATACACACATACACACACACACACACACACACACACACACACACACACACACACACACACACACACACACATATATATTCACATCTACACACATCATGAGAAGCATCTACCTCACATAGTTTCAGACAGTTTTGAGTAACTGACCTTAATTTCTGTCAAAATACAATTTATATCTTCTTATCCTCCTGACAACAACAGAGTCAGTCAATGACACACTTGTCACATCCATTGGATTCAAACTACATCAGTCACAATGATAGATCCTCTCATGTTCTGTGACAATTAAACTATGAACCACAAGTCCCATTCACTGGAGTGACATCCAACAATCCTGTTTCAAAAATGTGGCTGGTTTTCACAAGTTCACAAGTTATAGTAGAATTGGGCCATTCGGCCCATCGAGTCCACTCCGCCATTCACTCATGGCTGATCTCTGCCTCCCAATCCCATTTTCCTGCCTTCTCCCCATAACCCTTGACACCCAGTCTAATCAAGGATTTGTCTATCTCTGCCTTAACAATATCCACTGACTTGGCCTCCACAGCCCTCTGTGGCAAAGAAATCCACAGATTAACTACCCCCTGACTAAAGAAGTTCCTCCTCATCTCCTTTCTAAAAGAGCGCCCTTTACGTCTGAGGCTATGAAGGGTGTTCGACCAGATTTTGACAGATGCCACTCTTAAACTTGTTTAAGAAGGAACTGCAGATGCTGGAAAATCGAAGGTACACAAAAACGCTGGAGAAACTTTCGGGCCGAAACCCTTCTTCACTCAGTCTTCTTCAGTCTGAAGAAGGGTTTTGGCCCGAAACGTTGCCTATCTCCTTCGCTCCATAGATGCTGCTGCACCCGCTGAGTTTCTCCAGCACTTTAGTCTACCTTCACCCTTAAACTTAGCTCATGATAGGAAATAAAAACAGTTGTTACTTACTATAAATGCTCAACATGTCAGGTAACGCCTGTGGTGAGAAAAACAGTCAACGTTTCGGATCAATGACTTTTCATCAGAACTTACACAATCAATATGATTTTTACAGATCATCATCAAGCTACACGGCATGGACAAAGGCCTGCTATTTCCACGCTGACTAAATTAGCATACTGGTTTAATCTCAATGGGCCCCATAGGCCCCAATCCACTTCCTAAGCATCCATCTGTGCATAAGTCTTCTAAAAGTCGCTATTGTATCTTCTAGAACTTATCTAGATTCCTGTGCCAACACAGTCCAGATGTGGACTACCCTCTAAGTGAAAACATTGCCCCCCCCCCCCCCCCCCCCCCCCCCCCCCGGGATCCCCACTAAAACCTCTCTCCTCTCACTTTAAGCCTATGCCCTCTGGTATTATAAGGTTGTCGGCTGCAATCTTCCCCCCATTGAGGAACTGTACACTGCAAGGACCAGGAAGCGAGCGGGCAAGATCATCTCTGACCCCTCTCACCCCGGCCACAATCTCTTTGAATCACTTCCCTCTGGAAGGCGACTCCGGACTGTCAAAGCTGCCAGCGCCAGACATAGAAATAGTTTTTTTCCCACGAGTAGTTGCTCTACTCAATAACCAAAAGTCTGTAGCCTCCTTTTGCTCGTGTATTTTATTTCATTCACATGTTTAAACTATAATGTTTTATTCTTAATGTTTTAATGTTTTATGTTTTATTCTTAATGGTTTACTGTATGTCGTGTTGTTACTTGTGAGCGGAGCACCAAGGCAAATTCCTTGTATGTGAACATACTTGGCCAATAAACTTATTCATTCTTCAATCCTCTAAGAGACCGGCCAGAGCTTCAGCGGCGGCGCAGCACTGATTTGCCATCGCGGATCGGAACGATGCCTTGCCGGGGATCGCCGTGTTGGAGCTCCGGAGTGTTGGGCCTGCTGATTAACACCGTGGAGCTGTGGTCTGTGGAGCTTCTAGCCGCGGGCGACACTGACTTTAACATCGCAGAGGTCTGGTATGCCTTACCGGGGGTCGCCAGCGTTGGATCTCTGTCCAGCTCGGCCTGTGGACTTCGGAAGCCGCGATCTCCGGTAGGAAGTGTCCGATTCGGAAACTCCAAGCCGCGATTGTGTTCCGATCCGCTCCAACGCCGGAGTTCAGATCATCCCGACGAGAGGGCCTGAAACATCTGTAGTGGTGACTGCGGAGGGTTCAAAGGCCCCGACCACGGGTGAACAAAGAGGAAGATGACTGAACTTTACTGCCTTCCCTCACAGTGGGAAACTTTGATTCTGCTGTGGGGGATGTTCATGTTAAACTCTATCATGTATTGTTATTTTTATTTTATTTCATTTTTTTTTATTTGTAGGGCTGTATGGTAACTCAAATCTCACTGTGCCAATTGGTACATGTGACAATAAATGTAAACTTGAACTTGAACTTGAACTTGAAATTAATCTGGGAAAAAGAATGAGCGTTAACTTAATGAGATCTATGCCGTACATCCTGGCAAATATCCTCTGCACCCGTGGCATCTTGATGAGATCCTTCCTCTGGCCTTAAGGGCTTGGACACGCTAGAGGCAGGAAACATGTTCCCGATGTTGGGGGAGTCCAGAACCAGGGGCCACAGTTTAAGAATAAGGAGTAAGCCATTTAGAACGGAGACGAGGAAACACTTTTTCTCACAGAGAGTGGTGTCTGTGGAATTCTCTGTCTCAGATGGCGGTGGAGGCAGGTTCTCTGGATGCTTTCAAGAGAGAGCTAGATAGGGCTCTTAAAAATAGCGGAGTCAGGGGATATGGGGAGAAGGCAGGAACGGGGTATTGATTGGGGATGATCAGCCATGATCACATTGAATGGCGGTGCTGGCTCGAAGGGCCGAATGGCCTACTCCTGCACCTATTGTCTATTGTCTATTGTCTATTGGCCGGGTGACCAGAACTGCACACAGGTCTCCAAGTGTGGTCTCACCAACTACTTCTATGATGTTCCAACCCAATGCACCTTCCCAATGAAGGCAAGTGTATCAAATGACTTCTTCGCCACCCTGTTCATCTAACACACCACGTTCAAGGAACCATGCATCTGCACTCCCAATTTCCCTCTGTTCTGCAACTCTCTCCTCTACCTCTCTGCCATTTATTCTGTAAGACCTGCTTTGGTTTGAAGTACCAAAGTGCAACACCTCACAATTGTCGGGGTTAAATCCCATTTGTCATTCCTTGGCCCACCTTCCCAACTGATCTAGATCCTGTTGTAAACATCAATACCGCTTCCTACATTTCCACGATACCACTAATTCATAAGTCTAAGGAGAAGGAATTAGGCTAATCGGCCCATTGAGTCTGCTCCACCATTCAATCATGGCTGATCTCATGGATCAGAAGGGCATAAGATATAGGAGTAGAATTAGGCCATTTGGTCAATCAGGTATATTGGGTCATACAATCATGGCTGATCTATCTCTCCCTCCCAACCCCATTCCCCTGCTTTCTCCCCATGACCTCTGACACCCGTACTAATCAAGAATCTATCCATCTCTGCCATAAAATTATCCACTGACTTGGCCTTCACAGCCTTCTGTGGCAATGAATTCCATAGATTCACCACCCTCTGACTAAAGAAATGTCTCCTCATCTCCTTCCTAAAAGAACATTCTTTAATTCGTCCTTTAATTCTGAGGCTATGACCTCTCGTCCTAAACACTCCCACTATTGGAAGCATCCTCTCCACACCCACTCTATCCATGCCTTTCACTATATTGTATGTTTCAATGAGGTCCCCCTCATTTTTCTAAACTCCAGTGAGTACAGGCCCAGTGCCGACAAACACTAATCCTATGTTAACCTACTCATTCCTGGGATCTATCTTTCCCTCTCAACCCCATTCTCCTGCCTTCTCTCCATAACCCCTGACACATAACCCCAATCAAGAATCTGTCAATCTCAATTTGACCAATAAATTCACCACCGTCTGACTAGAGAAATGCCTCCTCATCTCCTAAATTCCTCCTCTCATCACAAATGGCACGACAGCTTCTGGATGTTCGAAGGTACACAAAAATGCTGGAGAAACTCAGCGGGTGCAGCAGGAACTATGGAGCGAAGGAAATAGGCAACGTTTCGGGCCCGAAACGTTGCCTATTTCCTTCGCTCCATAGATGCTGCTGCACCCGCTGAGTTTCTCCAGCATTTCTGTCTACCTTCGATTTTCCAGCAACTGCAGTTCCTTCTTAAACAAAGCTTCTGGATGTTGATAGCCCTGGATCACAATAGAAACATATGGATTACAATCACAATCTACCATGTTATACAAAGTACGTTTTTGTTGCCAGGGCTGTGGTAACAGAGTGAAGAATTTGCCTCAGGAAGCCAACTATTCATATTCCAACTCAAATTTGGCCTCTTGATATTAGAAGCTGTGAAGAGCTAATTGGATCTTGGAAATCTATATAATAGGCACTCAGAGCATTCTTTCAAATTCAGATCTGCTTTTTAATTAGTTCTATATAATGTTTGTGGTAAGATTATATTTGCTTTCCACAGGTTTGGCTAAATACTATTGATGTGAATCCTTGAAAGGCCCATTTTCACTTTAGGAAAGCACTTAAAGAAGTCATCAACACTGTAAGGACAAAAACAGCTTTAAAAGAATCAGGAACAAACTGTTCTAAACATCCGTTCAAAAATGGTGACCAACCCAAGCGACTCTGTGTGCGGGTCACTGAAGTGTGTCTGCAATCACACATTACAATAGACAATAGACAATAGGTGCAGGAGTAGGCCTTTGAGCCAGCACCACCATTCAATGTGATCTTGGCTGATCATCCACAATCAGTACCCCGTTCCTGCCTTCTCCCCATATCCCCTGACTCCGCTATCTTTAAGAGCCCTATCTAGCTCTCTCTTGAAAGTATCCAGAGAACCGGCCTCCACCTCCCTCTGAGGCAGAGAATTCCACAGACTCACAACTCTCTGGGTGAAAAAGTGTTTCCTCGTCTCCGTTCTAAATGCCTTACCCCTTATTCTTAAACTGTGGCCCCTGGTTCTGGACTCCCCCAACATCGGGAACATGTTTCCTGCCTCTAGAGTGTTCAAATCCTTAATAATCTTATATGTTTCAATAAGACCCCCTCTCATCCTTCTTAACTCCAGCGTATACAAGCCCAGCCGCTCCATTCTATCAGCATATGACAGTCCCGCCTTCCTGGGAATTAACCTTGTAAACCTACGCTGCACTCCCTCAATAGCAAATTACAATCACTCCATATTATTACATCTCTACTCCTACAGCAACATTTCTTATTAGGTTATTCCCTTTATCATATATCCGTACACTGTGGATGGCTCGATTGTAATCATGCATTATGAGGATATTGCCAGGACTCGAGGGTCTGAGCTATAGGGAGAGGTTGAGTAGGCTGGGTCTCTATTCCTTGGAGCGCAGGTGGATGAGGGGGAGATTTTATAGAGGTGGACAAAATCATGAGAGGAATAGATCGGGCAGATGCACAGAGTCTCTTGCCCAGAGCAGGGGAATCGATGACCAAAGGACATAGGTTTAAGGTGAAGGGGAAAAGATTTAATAGGAATCTGAGGGGTAGCTTTTTCACACAAAGGGTGGTGGGGTTATGGAAAGAGCTGCCAGAGGAGGAGGTTGAGGCAAGGACTATCGCAACATTTAAGAAACAGTTAAACAAATACATGGATAGCTCAGGTTTGGAGGGATATGGGCCAAATGCGGGCAGATGGGACTAGTGTAGCTGGGATATAATGGCCGGTGTGGGCAAGTTGGGCCTGTTTCCACGCTGTATCACCCTATGATCTATGTATTGTCTTTCCGCTGACTGGTTAGCACGCAATAAAAGCTTTTCACTGTACCTCGTTACACGTGACAATAAACTAAACTCAAACTCAACTTGTAGAGAGTGAAGGCGGGTCCCAACCCGAAACGGCGCCTATCCATCTCCAGGCTCCCCAGAGATGCTGCCTGACCCCCCCGCTGAATGACTCCAGCACGTAGGGGCTTTTTTGGCCAAACCAGCATCTGCAGTTCCTTGTGTTGTCCACTTCCACACATTAGCAAAGAAACAGCTTGGAAATCCAAGTCGCTAATGTAGGACCTCTCTATTCTGTAACTCGTTTAGCTTCAAATATGTTTTCTCTGGTGATGGTTTTAAGTGAAGCCTGTAAATTGCAGCATAATAACTATGCAGGAAGCAATGACCTAAAACCCTCTTAAAAACAAAATTACCAATGGACCGGAGGCGACAAGTTAATGCTATCAATCATTAGTATAAAATCTGGGGGAGATGGTGCTCTCTGCATTATGCCTGATACAGCAGATATTTTAGCCATGCATGTTCAGCATCTATTGAAAGGTGCAAGGCACAGAGTGCTGGAGGAACTCAGGGGGTCAGGCAGGATCGAGTGGGGGAATGGACAGGCAATGTTTCGGGTCGGGACCCGATTATTCAGACTGATTTTTTAAAGTTTTGTTTAGTTTAGCGATGCAGCGTTGAAATAGGCCCTTCGGCCCACCGAGCCCGTGCCAACCAGTGATCGCTGCATACTAACACTATCCTAAACACGCTGGGGACAACTTACAGTGTAGGAAGGAACTGCAGATGCTGGTTTAAACCGAAGATAGAGACATAGAAACATAGAAACATAGAAAATAGGTGCAGGAGTAGGCCATTCGGCCCTTCAAGCCTGCACCGCCATTCAATATAATCATGGCTGATCATCCAACTCAGTATCCTGTACCTGCCTTCTCTCCATACCCCCTGATTCCTTTAGCCACAAGGGCCACATCTAACTCCCTCTTAAATATAGCCAATGAACTGGCCTCAACTACCTTCTGTGGCAGAGAATTCCAGAGATTCACCACTCTCTGTGTGAAAAATGTTTTCCTCATCTCGGTCCTAAAAGATTTCCCCCTTATCCTTAAACTGTGACCCCTTGTTCTGGACTTCCCCAACATCGGGAACAATCTTCCTGCATCTAGCCTGTCCAACCCCTTAAGAATTTTGTAAGTTTCTATAAGATCCCCCCTCAATCTTCTAAATTCTAGCGAGTACAAACCGAGTCTATCCAGTCTTTCTTCATATGAAAGTCCTAACATCCCTGGAATCAGTCTGATGAACCTTCTCTGTACTCCCTCTATGGCAAGACAAAATGCTGGAGTAAGTCAGAGGGACAGGCGGCATCTCTGGAGAGAAGGGATGGGTGACGTTTTGTGTCGAGTCTGAAGAAGGGTCTCGACACAATGCTCCAGAGATGCTGCCAGACCCGCTGAGTCACTCCAGCATTTTTGTGCCTATCTTAGAAGCAATTTACAATTACACCAAGACAATTATCCTGCAAACCTGTACGTCTTTGGAGTGTGGGAGGAAACCGGAGCACCCGGAGAAAACCCACACAGGTCACGGGGAGAACTCCGAACAGGCAGCACCCGAGGTCAGGATCGAACCTGGGTCTCGAATCAAATCGGAAACGTTTGTAAAATTCAACAGGCCAGGCAGTGCCTGTTAGGAGAGAAATTGAGTTAGGATTTGTGAGGTTTAGCATATTTACATGATTTCAGTGATGTTTAGTATAATATTGTCATACGTGCCGAGGTACAGTGGAAAGCTCTGTTGCGTGCTGGCTATCCAGTCAGCACAAAACCTATACATCTTTACAATCGAACCATCAGGATAAAGTGGATAATGTTTAGTGATGTTTTGTATTTATGAATAGTTATTTATATGCTGCTGACATTCTGTTTAGTTTTGTGATATAGGATGGAAACAGGCCCTTTGGCCCACCGAGTCCACGTCAACCATCGATCACCCGTTCACGCTAGTTCAATACAATACAATACAATACGGTTTTATACGTCACATTGCACATAAAGTGCAAGTGAAATGAATTTGTCAGCAGCGATACATTGAGAAAGAACACACAATACACGATAAAAATGTAACACAAACATCCACCACAGCATTCATCACTGTGGTGGAAGGCACAAACATTGGCCAGTCCTCCTCCATTTCCCCCGTGGTCGGGACCTCAACCATCCGCAGCCGTCCAGATGTGCAGACAAGGTAAAAAGTCCAGGTCTCCACCGGAGACCGCGGCTTCAGGTTGGTGTAGGCCGCAGGCCAGCAGTCGCAGATTTAAAGTCCCCGCCGCGCCGCAGCCAGAAGCACCGCAGACCGCAGGGACGGCGGTCTGGAGCTCCTCTCCAGAGTTCTATGTTATTCCTCTTTCTCATCTACTCCCTAATCACAGAGGGACCTGTGATTAACCTACAATCCCGCATGTTTTCGGGGTGTTGGAGGGAATGGGAGAGGACCCGGGGGAAAGCCACACGGTTTCACAGGGTGAACATGCAAACTCCACACAGACAGCACCCGAGGTCAGGATCGAACCTGGATGACCGGCGCTGCGAGGCAGAGGCTCTACCGGCTGCACCACTGTGCTCTCCAGAGATTAGTCAGTGGGTGTTGTTACTCTGAGGCAAAAGTCTGATATTAAGTTGTGTATACTTCGAGATTGATCTGATTATAAAGCTGTGTGGCTGATAATAATTGTTGAGACGGACTACAATAAATAAAAAGCATTCTAGTCTCATTGATGAGCTTGGACCTTTATGACCAAGTTAAGACTCTAACAGTATTTTAAAATTCAGACTTTATGGATACAAGATGCATCTTAAACACGGGCGACTCTTGTGTACTGATTCAGTGCGGAGTAGTGTAGGAAGGAACTGCAGATGCTGGTTTACACCGATGATAGATACAAAATGCTGGAGTAACTCAGCGGGACAGGCAGCATCTCTGGAGAGAAGGAATGGGTGATGTTTCGGGTCCAGACCCTTCTTCAGACTGAAAGTCAGGAGAGAGATGTCAAAGGGGATGCGGCTCAAGGAAAATGTAGACTAGATCATTGTTAGCGAGGAGAAGGTGACAACGAGGTGTACAGAGATAAAATGTAATCAGGAGGACAGTCAGACTGGTCGGAGATCTGGGAAGGAGGAGGTGATGGAGAGAGAGGGAAAGCAAGGGTTACTTGAAGTTAGAGAAGTCAATGTTCATACCGCTGGGGAGTAAGCTGCCCAAGAGAAATATGAGATGCCGTTTCTTCCAATTTGCACTGGGCCCCACTCTGACAATGGAGGAGGCCCAGGACAGAAAGGTCAGTGTGGGAATGGGAGGGGGAGTTAAAGTGTTGATCAACCGGGAGATCAGGTAGGTTTAGGCGGACTGAGCGGAGGTGTTGAGCGAAACGATCGCCGGGCCTGCGATCTTATACTTAGATACATTTATTCTTTGTATGATTTGCCCGATGTATAGCAAGTTTGTCACTGAATTGTATGCAAAAGAGAATTCCACTGTGCTTAGGTACATGTGACAATAAACTACAATTTGAACCATTGAAAAGTCTGGACAAATAGCCTTATTTTTCAATAATATCTCCAAATGCAAAAACATTGCAAATGCTGGAAACCTTAAACTAAAAAAAAGATTTCTGAAATACGCAGCAGGTCAGGCACCATACGTAGAGGAGATGGTATGCATTTAATAAAATGAATGTTGCAATAAAATGTACAACGTAGCAAAGATGAGCGGGAAGCAAGAGGATTGGGTAATGTTTAAAGAACAACAGAAGATAACTAAAATGGCAACATGGGGAGAAAAGATGAGGTACGAGGGTAAGCTAGCCAAGAATATAAAGCAGGATAGTAAAAGCTTCTTTAGAAGAGGAAAAAATTAGTTAAGATCAAAGTTGGACCCTTGAAGACCGAAAAAGGTGAATTTATTATGGGGAACAGGGAAATGGCAGATGAGTTGAACAGGTACTTTGGATCTGTCTTCACTAAGGAGGACACAAACAATCTTCCTGATATACTAGTGGCCAGAGGATCTGGGGTGACAGAGGAACTGAAGGAAATCCACATTAGGCAGGAAATGGTGTTGGATAGACTGATTGGACTGAAGGCTGATAAATCCCCAGGGCCTGATGGTCTGCATCCCAGGGTACTTAAGGAAGTGGCTCTAGAAATCGTGGATGCATTGGTGATCATTTTCCAATGTTCTATAGACTCAGGATCAGTTCCTGCGGATTGGAGGGGAGCTAATATTATCCCACTTTTTAAGAAAGGCTGGAGAGAGGGTATTATAGACCAGTTAGCCTGACATCGGTGGTGGGGAAGATGCTGGAATAAATTATAAAAGATGAAATAGCAGCACATTTGGATAGCAGTAACAGGGTCGGTCCGAGTCAGCATGGATTTATGAAGGGGAAATCATGCTTGACTAATCTTCTGGAATTTTTTGAAGATGTAACTAGGAAAATGGACAAGGGAGAGCCAGTGGATGTAGTGTACCTGGACTTTCAGAAAGCATTTGATAAGGTCCCACATAGGAGATTAGTGGGCAAAATTATGGCACGTGGTATTGTGGGTAGAGTGCTGACATGGATAGAGAAGTGGTTGGCAGACAGGAAACAAAGAGTAGGGATTAACGGGTCCCTTTCAGAATGGCAGGCAGTGACTAATGGGGTACCACAAGGCTCGGTGCTGGGACCGCAGCTATTTACAATATACATCAATGATTTGGATGAAGGGATTCAAAGTAACATTAGCAAATTTGCAGATGACACAAAGTTGGGTGGCAGTGTGAACTATGAGGAGGATGCTATGAGAATGCAGGGTGACTTGGACAGGTTGGGGGAGTGGGCAGATGCATGGCAGATGAAGTTTAATGTGGATAAATGTGAGGTTATCCACTTTGGTATCAAAAACAGGAAGGCAGATTACTATCTAAATGGCGTCAAGTTGGGAAAAGGGGAAGTACAACGGGATCTGGGGGTCCTTGTTCATCAGTCTATGAAAGTAAGCATGCAGGTACGGGAGGCAGTGAAGAAAGCGAATGGCATGTTGGCCTTTATACCAAAAGGAGTCGAGTATAGGAGCAAAGAGGTCCTTCTGCAGTTGTACAGGGCCCTAGTGAGGCCACACCTGGAGTATTGTTTGCAGTTTTGGTCCCCTAATTTGAGGAAGGACATTCTTGCTATTGAGGGAGTGCAGCGTAGGTTTACAAGGTTAATTCCCGGGATGGCGGGACTGTCATATGCTGAGAAAATGGAGCGGCTGGGCTTGTACACTCTGGAGTTTAGAAGAATGAGAAGGGATCTTATTGAAACATATGAGATTGTTAAGGGTTTGGACACACTAGAGGCAGGAAACATGTTCCCGATGTTGGGGGAGTCCAGAACCAGGGGCCACAGTTTAAGAATAAGGGGTAAGCCATTAAGAACGGAGACGAGGAAACACTTTTTCTCACAGAGAGTTGTGAGTCTGGAATTCTCTGCCTCAGAGGGCGGTGGAGGCCGGTTCTCTGGATACTTTCAAGAGAGAGCTAGATAGGGCTCTTAAAGATAGCGGAGTCAGGGGATATGGGGAGAAGGCAGGAACGGGGTACTGATTGGGGATGATCAGCCATGATCACATTGAATGGCGGTGCTGGCTCGAAGGGCCGAATGGCCTACTCCTGCACCTATTATCTATTGTCTATTGTCTATTGTAACGACTCATTTATTATTAAATATTAAAAAAAAGAACGTTTCAAATAAGTAAAGTTATGTTGGAACTGAGGAATGTAAAACATGTTGTTTTCTGTAACTTTACATTTTAATTGGAAGAAATTAATCCCGAATTGTGCTGAATGTAGTTGATAGATGGAACTTGTTAAACGAGAAAATATTGTTGAAAACACAACCTCTGAAGCTGAAAAGTAACGGTAAACACAATTAATGGAATGTGTAGCCATAAAATGTTATGACTTGATTATTATTAACTAGTGGGTTATGTACAGTCGGATTCTCCCACTAATTAAATCTTACATTTAATTTGGCTTAATTAATTTTAAAATTGTTACTCAAAGCTTGTAGCGGCTGATGATACAAAGCCATTTGAGGAGACATAATTTAGGTGATGTGCCATGTTTGGAACTTATAAGATTCATAGCTGGTGTCTGAGCTATCTTCTAATTGCACTAATTTTGTTTTGTTTTTTGTTTGCACATACAGAGACTTGTTTTTAGAGGTACAGCATGGAAACAGACCCTTCGGCCCACTGAGCCCATGCCGACTAGCGATCTCCCAGTGCACTAACAATAGCCTACACACTAGGGACAATGTACCAACTTATGCCAAGGACAATAACTAGCTCCATATACAATGATCAGCTACCTACATGTTACCAAGAACATTAAAAGAAAACTTCTCATGTAGATGCAAGTGTATTATTGGGGCTTTCATGTGGGCAACTCCCTTCACTGGCATTTCATTGAATAAAGCCCCTGTCCCACTTAGGAAACCTGAACGGAAACCTCTGGAGACTTTGCGCCCCACCCAAGGATTACGTGCGGTTCCCAGAGGTTTTTGTCAGTCTCCCTACCTGCTTCCACTACCTGCAACCTCCGGCAACCACCTGCAACCTCCGGGAACCGCACGGAAACCTTGGGTGGGGCGCAAAGTCTCCAGAGCTTTCCGTTCAGGTTTCCTAAGTGGGACAGGGGCAATAACTCCACAACATCTCGGGAAGGTTCAACAGTTGGTTCTTGGAATGTTAAAAGATTCAGTCAATTGAACAGGGTGTTTAGTTTACTTTATTTTAAGTTGGCGATACAGCATGACCCACCGAGTCTGCGCCGACCAGCAATCTCCCGTACACTAGTTCTATCTTACACAGAAGGAGCAATTTACAATTGTATGCCGATTAACATACAAACCTGCATGTCTTTGGGATGTGGGATGAAACCGCAGAACCCGGATAAAAAAAACCACGAGTTTCTGTTTCAGTTTAGTTTATTGTCGCAGTACAGTGAATAGACAATAGACAATAGACAATAGGTGCAGGAGGAGGCCATTCGGCCATTCGAGCCAGCACCGCCATTCAATGTGATCATGGCAGATCATCCCCAATCAGTACCCCGTTCCTGCCTTCTCCCCATATCCCCCGACTCCGCTATTTTTAAGAGAAAGCTTTTGGTGCGTGCTAACCAATAAGTGGAAAGACAATACATGATCACAATCGAGCCATTTACAGTGTATAGATACACGTCACAGGGAGAACGTACAAACTCTACGCAGACAGCACTGTGTTAGTCAAAGATTAGTTGACAGTCAAATGATTTTGATTTAATCTTGATTTATTTTGAGTTCATTGATTGAGATGTAGTGGAGTGTGATGAAAGGTGATGATGGAATGAATTACTGGAAGCTGTAGTGTTGCTTGGATGCTCAGGGCTTTCTTACAATTCAAAAGTTTTTTCCCGACTATTTGCCATCTCCTTTCAATATATTATTATTCAATGCTGAAGGGTTGATGAAATACAACTGGGACGGACCATCATTCAGCACAAGAATGTTGATGCCGCTGAAGCATCCAACACTGAAATTGCGTGGTGGCGCAGCGGTAGAGTTGCTGCCTCACAGCGCCAGAGACCCAGGTTCGATCCTGACTATGGGTGCTGTCTGTACGGAGTTTGTACGTTCTCCCCGTGTCCTGTGTGGATTTTCTCCAAGAACTTCGGTTTGAATGAATGAATGAACTGGGTCAATCAGCACGGGAGCACCTCAAGGCTGCGTGCTCAGCCCCCTGCTGTACTCACTCTATACTCATGACTGCGTAGCCGGTCACAGTGCGAACTCCATCATCAAGTTCGCTGACGACATCACTGTTGTGGGACGTATCACTGATGGGGATGAGTCGGAGTATAGAAGAGAGATCGAGCAACTGTCCATATGGTGCCAGCACAATAACCTGGCCCTCAACACCAGCAAAACCAAGGAACTGATTGTGGACTTTGGAAGGAGTAGGATGGGGACCCACAGCCCCGTTTATATCAACGGGTCGATGGTTGAAAGGGTCAAGAGCTTCAAATTCCTGGGCGTGCACATCGCTGAAGATCTTTCCTGGTCCGAGAACACTGATGCAATTATCAAGAAAGCTCATCAGCGCCTCTACTTCCTGAGAAGATTACGGAGTCGGTTTGTCAAGGAGGACTCTCTCTAACTTCTACAGGTGCACAGTAGAGAGCATGCTGACCGGTTGCATCGTGGCTTGGTTCAGTAACTTGAGCGCCCTGGAGAGGAAAAGACTACAAAAAGTGGTAAACACTGCCCAGTCCATCATCGGCTCTGACCTTCCTTCCATCGAGGGGATTTATCGCAGTCGCTGCCTCAAAAAGGCTGGCAGTATCATCAAAGACCCGCACCATCCTGGCCACACACTCATCTCCCTGCTACCTTCAGGTAGAAGGTACAGGAGCCTGAAGACTGCAACAACCAGGTTCAGGAATAGCTACTTCCCCACAGCCATCAGGCTATTAAACCTGGCTTGGACAAAACTCTGATTATTAATAACCACTTTCTGTTATTTGCACTTTATCAGTTTATTTATTCATGTGTGTATATATTTATATTGTGGTATATGGACACACTGATCTGTTTTGTACTATGTGCTGTGTGCTGAAGCAAAGCAAGAATTTCATTGTCCTATCAGGGACACATGACAATAAACTCACTTGAACTTGAACTTGAACTTGAATGAATGAATACGTTTATTGGCCGGGTATATCCACATACAAGGAATTTGCCTTGGTGCTCCGCCCGCAAGTGACAACGACATACAGTGACGGTTAGGAATGACACATAAAACATTAAACATTAAACATTAAATATTATTAGTTAAACATGTGAATTAAGTAAATTACCAGGGCAAAAGGAGCCTACAGTTTCCTCCCACACTCCGAAGATGTACAGGTTTGTAGGTTAATTGGCTTCGGTAAACTTGTAAATTGTCCTTCGTGTGTGTAGGGTAGTGCTAGTGTATGCGGTGATCGCTGGTCGGCACAGATTCAGTGGGCCGAATGGCCTGTTTCCGAGCTATATCTCTAAAGTCTAAAGTCTAGAGTAAAATGCTGGTGCTTGCCCTATATGTGGATCAAAGAACTGTCTATCTATTGTTTCCTGATTTACCATGTGGCACAGTGGTGTAGCTGGTGGAGCTGCTCTGAAACAGTGCCAGAGAACCTTGTTCGATCCTGACCTCGGGCGCTGTCTGTGTGGAGTTTGTACGTTCCTCCCTATGACTGGGCTTTCTCTGGTTTCCTCCCATATCCTGTAGACGTGCATACTTGTAGTTTAATTGGCTTCTGTAAATTGTCCCTGGCATGTAGGGTAGAACGAGCATACAGATGGGTGATCGCTGGTCGGCACGGGCTCGCTGGGCCGAAGGGCCTGTTTCCACGCCGTATCTCTAACCCAAACTAAGGGGGAAATCTTTTAGGACCGAGATGAGAAAAAAAAATTCACACAAAGAGTGGTGAATCTGTGGAATTCTCTGCCACAGAAGGTAGTTGAGGCCACAGTTCATTGGCTATATTTAAGAGGGAGTTAGATGTGGCCCTTGTGGCTAAAGGGATCAGGGGGTATGGAGAGAAGGCAGGTACGGGATACTGAGTTGGATGATCAGCCATGATCATATTGAATGGCGGTGCAGGCTTGAAGGGCCGAATGGCCTACTCCTGCACCTATTTTCTATGTTTCTATGTTTCTATTAAAGAGAAATTGCCCCTAATGCGTGGGAAATGGTTGCAAAAGTGGGATAACAGTGTACAGGGTGGTCGGCGTGGACTCAGTGGGCCGAAGGGCCTGTTTCCACGTTGTATCTCTAAACTAAACACCCTATTCAATTTACTGAATCTTTTAAAGGAACGTACTGTACAGAGAGAAGCTTTGCCTAAAGGGCCTGTCCCACTTAGGTGATTTTCTGGGCGATTCTAGGCGACAGCCACAAAACTTTCAACATGTTGAAACATTTTCGGCGACAATTTTTTCTGTATTGAGGTTGTCGTGGGTGCTGTCGTAGGTTGTGGCCAGATGTCATAGGTGAATTCCATTAAAACTAGTCCCTGGCATTCGCCTAAAGAGTCGCCTAAGTGGGACTTGAATCCCAAAGCTATTCCTGAAATGAAACCATTCACTACCTCCATTATTTATTTATTTCTAGGCAACAACGCTGCATGCGCCAGCAATATCTTCACTCCTGCTGTTGAATTAACAGTTCCACAGCACTAATAAGGAAGTTCAATGACCCAGTTCTGAAGTTGGAACGAACGAATGCATGTGTGATAAACATCTTTATGCACACCCATTACTGTCTATACTTGACATTTAACCTTGACACATTACTGCATTACTCTTGCGAGCAGCTCTCCATAAAGCTATTGAGAACATTCTTTACAGTTAACCATATAACCATATAACCATATAACAATTACAGCACGGAAACAGGCCATCTCGGCCCTACAAGTCCGTGCCGAACAACTTTTTTCCCTTAGTCCCACCTGCCTGCACTCATACCATAACCTTCCATTCCCTTCTCATTCATATGCCTATCCAATTTATTTCTAAATGATACCAATGAACCTGCCGCCACCACTTCCACTGGAAGCTCATTCCACACCGCTACCACTCTCTGAGTAAAGAAGTTCCCCCTCATGTTACCTCTAAACTTCTGTCCCTTAATTCTGAAGTCGTGTCCTCTTGTTTGAATCTTCCCTATTCTCAAAGGGTAAAGCTTGATCACGTCAACTCTGTCTATCCCTCTCATCATTTTAAAGACCTCTATCAAGTCCCCCCTTAACCTTCTGCGCTCCAGAGAATAAAGACCTAACTTATTCAACCTATCTCTGTAACTTAGTTGTTGAAACCCAGGCAACATTCTAGTAAATCTCCTCTGTACTCTCTCTATTTTGCTCATTGGCTTCGTGGGAATTGTCGAGCCTCTTGCCTACTGGTTTAATTTAGTTTAGTTTAGAGATACAGCGCGGAAACAGGCCCTTCGGCCCACCGAGTCCATGCCGACCAGCGATCCCCGCACATTAACACTATCCCACACTCACTGGGGACAATTCACGGTTTGTTTTTTAAAAAATATTTTTATTAGAAACAAACACATATTATAAACATTTCATGTATATCAGTCGTACATGTTAATATTATCAATTGTGGATTAGTTCTGCTTCTAGTTTTTATTTTAAAAGATAGGAAGTAAGAGAGAAAGAAAAAAAAACACAAATGTCAAGATAAAAAAAAGAAAGGAATGGTTTACTAATAATACATCTTTGGAGATAGGTTCGTGGATTATAAAGTATAACTTTTCATCTAATCCTGAGTTCAAGCTTCGGTTATGTTCCAGTGCTGGACCGATCTACCCCTTCAAATAGTCAATGAATGGAGACCATAATCTAACAAAAAGTTCTTGTTTGTCCATTAAGCCAAATCTGATTCTTTCCAGGTGTAGGGTCTCCAACATTTCCATAATCCACATTTTAATTGTGGGGGTTATAGGGCCTTTCCAAAATTTTAGTATTCATTTTTTCCCAGTTATTATACTGTAGTCAAGAAAGTCTCTTTGGTTTGTTTAACAAACAATTTAAGTTTGTACCAAACCAATTTTACTTCGGAGTCACGTGAGTGACTACGTGAAGAAGCCCGCCAGCACGCATGCGTGTCATATCGCTACACGCATTGCGAAACGTCAGACGCGGTGGAACGACGTTCCCCCGCAGCGGCAGTTTAACAGCCGCAACTTGCAGGTAAGAGTTTACTCTGCGGTCTTTTTTGTTTCCATTTCCAACTACAGGTGGGAACATGGACAAAACAAATCAGACAAGGTCTGCGACAAAGCTGGTGAGGGAGGACCGTGGAGCAGCGGGCAGCCAGCAGCAGCCAGCGGCACTTAGATCACCGATAGTGGGATCAGCTGTGCCCGATGTCGCCTCCGCACCGGCCAGATCCACGCGGCCGGGCGGTAAGGCTAGACAAAAAACAAACAAGGTCGTGGACTCAGAGGAGTCCGACTTTGAACAACCGCGGGCGGCCAGCGACCGTGAGAGCTGGAGCCGGAAGGAGCGGTGTGTGGAGCATTTGCTCCAACGTGACAGACTCCGGGAGATGGAGTCGGGTCACAGTGGGCCCTATGATAAACCCACAGCAGTACCTCTTGAAGGGCTGCACAGTGCTTCTACCTCATCAGAGGGGAGCACTGCGGGTCAGTTCTGGGCTGACCTGGAAGAGGGGTCCGCAGAAGGAAAGACAAGTGTGCAAGGGGTGCAGGAACTAAAGAACCTACTGGCCATGGTGTCAAATTTCATACAGCCAGACCAGACTGGTCAAAATCTGGAGCCAAAGCTAGCTGCCAGTATAGACTATATGTCTCTAAACCAGTTACAACAACAGGCTGTACTGGACACCACATCAAGACACCTGGCACCGGGCAACTGCATATCCCTGAATGTTCCAATAGTAAACACCTGTATATGGAAACACATTGGAATAGGAGTCAGAAGTATGGACGTCAAATTACAAAAAGTATTGAAACTCCTAACAGCAGGGAAAACAGCATTTGCATGCACAGTGGATGAAAGGGACTCCATCAAAAACCCACTACAGCCAAAGACAGCACCACTACGCACCCACCAGCAGAACAAGAATGACTGGTGAAAGCTCGAAGGCCCGGTACTCAAAACATGAGTCTTTTTTAGGCCATGGCCCAGGCCGGCCTTCTTGGAAGATGCGCGGACCTCCAACGCCAACCAAACCACAAATCCAGACACCAGCGCAACAACAGCAGCGAAGAACCTACAAAAAGAAGTAAACCTGCCACTGGTAACTATGGAGGTAGGTGGGTCTGGTTCCCTACAAAATACAGGGAGCATGGAGGTTGGTGGGAGATTACACTCTTTTCTGAATGCATGGAGCATGTTAACAACCGATACTTACATCTTAAGCAGTATCCAGGGATATACAATAGAGTTTATACACAAGTACAGCCCTCCAGTTCAACATATACCGAACCGAATGTTCGTGCTTTCTGATAAGGAAAAATCAGAAGCGCAAACTGAACTGGAGCGGCTTTACGTAAAAGGTGTTATTGAGCAAACTCAACACGAACCATTAGAATTCGTGTCCAATATATTTACCAAAAACAAAAAAGATGGTGGTTGTCGCATCATCATAGACCTGACAAAATTGAATATATTTGTACAATATATTCACTTCAAAATGGAAACCTTTGTTAATGCGAAACAATTAATTTCCAAAGGTTACTTCATGGCCAGCATCGATTTAAAAGATGCTTACTATTCAGTGCCTATACGAGGTGACCACAGATGTTACTTAAAATTCAACTGGATGGGACAACGCTGGCAGTATAAAGCACTGCCAAATGGTATATCATCAGCCCCCAGGCTGTTCACAAAATTTTGAAACCAGCCCTAGCGTTTCTACGGAAACGAAAACACATGGTCATGGCATATTTAGATGACATACTCATTGTGGGCAAAACTTTGGAATTGGCCAAACAAACCGTTGAAAAACTATATTGAAAAACTGGGATTTATTATCCATCCAGTTAAATCTAAACTAACGCCTTCCACTACTATGGACTATTTGGGGTTCACCATTGACTCAGTTCACATGTCGGTGACACTGCCTAAGGGAAAGGCTAGAGATTTAATAGAGGCTTGCAATAACCTCATTGACATCAGCAAACCATCCATCAGATTGGTAGCAAAAGTAATTGGCAAAATGGTGGCTGCCTTTCCAGCCACACAATTTGGACCTCTACATTACCAAAACTTACAGAGAGCAAAAATACAAGCACTCAAAATCAATGCAGGTCACTGACAGACCTATGAAACTACCAATCAAAGCTAAAATGGAACTAAAATGGTGGATAGATAACATCTGGCTTTGTTCCAATCCAATCATTGTCAGTAACCCTTCCATGGTACTACAAACTGATGCCAGTGCCCTTGGGTGGGGAGCCACCAATACCATCACCAGTTGTGGAGGTAGATGGACTGCTCAGGAGGCATCATTATTACTCACACTGGGCATAAACTACCTGGAAATGTTGGGTGCATTACATGGCCTAAAGTCATATTGTACTGGGTCATATCACCAGCATGTTAGACTACAGATAGACAATACCACCGTGGTAGCATACATTAACCACATGGGTGGAAACAAATCGACATCATGTGACAATCTGGCTAATACAATTTGGCAATGGTGTATCCAGAGAGATATTTGGATATCAGCCACTTACCTACCAGGAAGACTAAATTTAGTGGCAGACACCAGGTCACGCAAATTTAATGAAAACACCGAATGGATGTTGAATAAAAAAGTATTTGCTGATATTACAGCAAAATATGGAACACCAGATATCGATCTATTCGCATCCAGACTTAACCACCAGTTAGCAAATTATGTTTCATGGGAACCAGACCCTTGGGCAGCGGCGACAGATGCATTTTCGCTGCATTGGGGGAAATTGTTTATTTACGCATTCCCTCCTTTCTGCCTCATCAGTCGGGTATTAAGGAAAATACAACAAGACTCTGCGTCTGGTATTTTGGTAGTACCCGATTGGCCTACTCAACCATGGTTCCCAGTGGTACTAAACATGGTATTAGAACCATGTATCACCATCCCACATAGACCAGATTTATTGCTACATCCCGTAACAAGGGATAGCCACCCATGCCATAACCATTTGAACTTATTAATTTGTAGAGTTTAAAAACACCTCTACTACAACTGGGACTGACGGACCGAACAGTGAACATGATCTCGGCGGCCCAAAGACAGTCAACCAAAAAAAAAAAAAAAAAAAAAAAAAGTGGGAGATGCATAGTCACAAAAACAACATCACCCACAGAGACATGAACATCCCGTCTGTTCTGGAATATCTGGCAGGCCTCCACTATGATGAGGGGCTCAGTTACAGTGCCATCAACTGCGCCAGAAGTGCCCTATCGACTTTCCTATGGCAGGGGACAGAACGTTACTCTGTTGGGACTCACCCACTGGTAACAAAACTTATGAGGGGAATTTTTAATACTAATCCCCCAAGAACCAGGTACTCCCAAATATGGGATGTAAGTATTGTCTTGAAGATGCTCAGGAATTGGTCTCCAGCAACAGCTCTGTCCCTACACAGACTGACATTAAAAACAGTCATGCTAATGGCATTGGTCACGGCACAGAGGGTACAGTCACTGCATAAACTAAGACTGGACAACATGACTTCCTCAACAGAAAATATTACGTTTCATATCTATGAGTTAGTAAGCAGAACAGACAGGGATCAGCAGGCCTCAATATACAATTTAGGTCATACCCAACAGATGACCGTCTGTGTATAGTAAGACATCTGTCGTTATACATGGAGAAAACGAAAATCATAAGAGGCAATGAGAAGGCACTTCTGGTCAGCCACTAGCAACCACACAAAAGAGTGACGGTCCAGACCATCTCAAGATTGCTGAAACAGGTGCTAACACAGGCTGGGGTGGATACTAATATTTTTTAATCTCATTCCACCAGGGCTGCAGCTACATCGGCAGCGATACAGTTGGATGTACCAATGGACCAAATCCTCAAGGCAGCAGGATGGTCAGGGGAAAAAACATTCCAACTATTTTACAACAAACCAGTAATGAAACCTGGAACGTTTGCAGAAACAATTTTAAGTTCTGTAAATTAATTTAAACCCATAAAAAGGGGTTATAATTTTGTGTTCATAAATTTTATGATTTCAATGTCGAATTCATGTCCAAATTATGTTAACACAATCCCTCCTACAGTCATCAAGGCAGACGTGATGCATGGACTTGTTTCCACGGCATGAAATCACAGAGCTTTAAAATCTTCACATAGTCACTCACGTGACTCCGAAGTAAAATAGTAAGATTAAACGAGAACTTACCAGTTTGAAGTTTGATCTGTATTTTATGAGGAGTTACGATGAGGGATTACGTGCCCTCCGCTCCCACCCTTGATCATATACTCAACTGGTATCTCTTCTCTAATCTTACTATGTTTAGTCATTACAGTTATCTGTGATTTCACACCGCTGCTTTGAAGAATGACACGCATGCGTCCTGGCGGGCTTCTTCACGTAATCCCTCATCGTAACTCCTCATAAAATACAGATCAAACTTCAAACTGGTAAGTTCTCGTTTAATCTTACTACAGGTGCACAACCTTTTATCCGAAAGCCTTGGGACCAGACACTTTTCGTAATTCGGAATTTTTCGGCTTTCGGATTGGAAGATTTTTAGCATAGATTTTAACGGCTGGCTCATCAGTGGTAGATTGCTCGGCTCATATCCGCAAGGTCGCGAGTTTGCGCCTCGATCCCGGAGTTACTCGATCGCAAGTTTGAGTCTTCAATGTAGTTTTTTCTTGCAGAATAGGAGAGAATAGAGAGGGTTAGGCTGGGATCATTCTCTGCGACATGATCTTAGTGTGGGAGACAAGTGTAGGAGAGGTGTACTGACTGTGTGGGCAGAACTTTGGAAGTGATTGCCCACCATTCTCAAAAGCCGCTGTGTCTCCCTGTCCCTCCAACTCCAGAGGAATCCGCTTCCCGATGGGCCGCTACAGCGACAAGTGGCAGTTCGCCCACAGCCCGAGCTGCGCCCCCTCATCCGCAACCCGGGTTCTTGTGGAGTTGGAGCGGGGCTGGGCTAGAGTTGCTGCTGGCTGTGAGTCTCTGGGATCTCCGTGCTTGCAGTCGGTGTCCCATTGGTCCTGACGTCTCCGGCCACCCCCCTGGACAGGAGCTGACAGGACGTCTCCGGCCACCCCCCTGTACAGGACGTCTCAGCTCCTGTACAAGGGGGTGGCCGGAGACGTCACAGCCCGAGCTGCGCCCCCTCATCCGCAACCCCAAGAACAAGACGTACCTTGCACACCATCAGCTTCTGTCCCTACGGGGAGCGTGTTCCTCTGGAGTTGGAACGGGGCTGGGCTGCTGCTGGCTGTGGGTCTCTGGGATCTCCGTGCTTGCAGTGGGCCTGGGGGTCGGTGTCCCGTTGGTCCTGACGTCTCCGGTGACTGGCACTGACCTGTTGGCATCGCCGACGTGAAGAGAGTGCAAAGCCCCCGCGCCGGTGCAATGGGCGGGGAGCTGGAGAGGGGAGTGAAGGGGTCACACACATGGCCGGGAAGCAGAGGGGTGTAGGTGGGGTGAAACTGAAGGGAGCGACAATCTGCTGCTGCCTGCCCGCTGAGTTAAAAAGTTCCCACGCAAGACACACGATACACTATCTACCGTGGGAACTTTTTAACTCAGCGGGCAGGCAGCCGCAGATTGTCAATTATTAACCCTCCCGCGAAATATACCCTCACCTTCTCTTTTATGAATGGGGATTTAGTTCCCCTTTCTTTGAGGACCGACCGAGGTTCCGCTGTCACCTCTGCGGGCCGCCCTCGATGAACGTCTTCAAGGACCTTTCTTCAAGGACCGAAAAAATGTCCGCTATTCGGAGCTTTTCGTTATTTGGATGTTCGGATATAAGGTTGTGCACCTGTATTAACCTACATACCTGTACGTCTTTGGAGTGTGGGAGGAAACCGAAGATCTCGGAGAAAACCCACGCGGTCAAACTCCGTACAGGCAGCGCCCGTAGTCGGGATCGAACCCGGGTCTCTGGCGCTGCAAGCACTGTAAGGCAGCAACTCTACCGCTGCACCACCATGCTGTTTGACAGAGGACTACTGGTTCAAGCCATACTTCTGAAATGTAACCTCGGCTGCACAGGCGGAGTTGCTAGCATTTAAGGGGTGATCTTATAGAGGTGTAAAAATTCATGAGAGGAATAGATTGGGTAGATGCACAGATCTTGCCCAGAGTAGGGGAATCGAGGACCAGAGGACATAGGTTTAAGGTTCGGGAGAAAAGATTTAATAGGCAACTTTTTCACACGAAGTGTGGTGGGTGTATGGAACAAGTTGCCAGAGGAGGTAGTTGAGGCTGGGACTATCTCAACGTTTAAGAAACAGTTAGACAGGTACATGGACGGGACAGGTCTGCAGGGATATGGAACAAGCGCAGGTAAGTGGGACTAGTGTAGCTGGGACATTGTTGGCTGGTGTGGGTGAGTTGGGCCGAAGGGCCTGTTTCCACACTGTATCACTCTATGACATTATTTGGACGAGAAATTTGACCATAATTTGGGCGGCACAGTGGCACAACTGGTAGAGCTGCTGCCTCACACCTCCAAATACCCAGGTTGGATCTTGCTGTCTGTGTGGAGTTTGCGTGTTCTCCCCCTGTGAACGCATGGGTTTCCTCCAGATTCTCCCCTTTCCTCCCATCATCCCAAGTTTGTCGTTTAATTGGCCCTCTGTCAAGTGCCCCTAATGTGTGGGGACAATAGACAATAGACAATAGACAATAGGTGCAGGAGTAGGCCATTCGGCCCTTCGAGCCAGCCCCGCCATTCAATGTGATCATGGCTGATCATCCACATTCAGTACCCCGTTCCTGCCTTCTCCCCCTATCCATTTGACTCCGCTATCTTCAAGAGCCCTATCTAGCTCTCTCTTGAAAGTATCCAGAGAACCGGCCTCCACCGAGTGAATGGGAAAGTGTGATGACGTGTGGCAGAAGGCCGGCATGGACTCGGTTGGCCCAAGGCCTTGTTTCCATGCTGTATCTCACAAACCAAGGGTGCAAGCTGTCCCAAGGCATTATTTCAAAGATTATTAGGGGAGTTCCCTGTCATCCCAGAATGACTATCACAAAAAGAGACACTCTGGTCAGTATTTCACTGCTACCCAGAGAGAACTGGAGAGGAGGGTGGAGGGAGTCGCCGGCGGTGGTCAACGTTGGACAAAGGGACGGTGAGTGGGAACCGGAAGGGGTCTTACCTTCCGCGCCTTCGAGGCGCGAGGGCTGAAGGTGTCCGGGCGAGGAGAGGGACGACGGTTCACGGGACGATCCGGACGGAAGCGACGGCTTTATTGGGACTTTAAGGCCAACTGCAGCTGGGACTGGGAAAATGGCGGCAAAACATGGCGATTCTTGTATATGGACTCCATGTATGTGGACTCCATGTATATGGACCTTGTATATGGACGTATATGGATTCCTTGTATATATACTCCTTGTATATGGACTCCTTGTATATGGACTCCTTGTATATGGACTTGTATGTGGACTTGTATATGGATTCCTTGTATATATACTCCTTGTATATGAACTCCTTGTATATGGATTCCTTGCATATATACTCCTTGTATATGGACTCCTTGTATATATACTCCTTGTACCTTGCAGCCTCCTAGCATCCTCCTCACAGCTAACACTGCCCCCTAGCTTTGTGTCATCCGCAAACTTGGAGATGTTGCATTCAATTCCCTCGTCCAAATCATTAATATATATTGTAAATAGCTGGGGTCCCAGAACTGAGCCTTGCGGTACCCCACTAGTCACTGCCTGCCATTGTGAAAAGGACCCGTTTACTCCTACTCTTTGCTTCCTGTCTGCCAGCCAGTTCTCTATCCACATCAATACTGAACCCCCAATA